>NW_022172129.1:0-23909 GCF_008802855.1 Photinus pyralis
CTTGCTATAACTAGACTGCGCTTAACGTATCTAAGGTGTTGTCGACACAGTATGCAACACACAATGCACCGCGGGGCAAAAATCGTTGAGATGATATGCAATATAATGAAATAAGCTGTTATTTTAGATGTTCCGTTCATTAATCATTCTCGTGATTAGCTCGAATTAGTGAACAGATAAATTTCTGTTGAGAATAAACCAATAAACTTAGGTTAACTTGTGCCTATCAACATGTACTCTGTCGATAAATTTTTAAATAATATGCTGATTTTCAACGGATAAAAGTTTAAAGGGCCAATGGATCAGAGCCATTCGAAGAGAAAAATTTACTCCTACCATAGTGCATTTGCGGGGAAGAAGCCGCTTTTAGAAAGATACCTACGAAGGTGTTAAACAATAATGCAATACCGAGCGTTTTCGACTTTCCCATTCACTTAAAATAACGTAGAACTATTATTCGACATCCTTTACCAGCAAGACAACGGCAATACCTATTTGCCTATTAGGTATAGAGGTAACTAAGTACTTACTGGTACTAAGTATATTTCAGGTTTTGTTACAAGAAAAATGTTCCATATGTGCAGATGCGATATTCGCATCAGAGAGTCATTCAAGGCTTTTAACTAGAAAAAATCGTGGAGGATTGTTGCACGTATCAAGCGATGCATTAAAAATTTGCCAAATTGATGAAAATGTGTTCAGGTTTTTCATTCAATCCACACCACACCGCATTGTAAACAAAATGGTTATCAGCAGTCTAAGAAAAATAAATAACAGTTACAGCCCATTTGGGTTTTTGGATAGGCAAATATTGAATCAAAATCCGCTAAATAATCATATCTTACTACTTACATCTTTAGTTTTAAGAGTATATTTTCCCATACGTGTTCACCACCAAAATACACATATAAATCAAATTAGGACTAGAGAAAGGCAGTTATATACCAATTTAGTTCAAATAAAATACCAATAAATTCGATTAAAACAGTTAATAGCTATATGTTATCTTTTTTTGCTACTAAAATTTAGAATAAACATGGCTAAAGCAAGCTGCAGAACGTACGTCTGCCCCGCGATGAACAGTTGGTTGCCTATCCTATCTTGACAACAGGCGTTTATAGTAAAATCTACGTTACGCGCGGTCTAGTTATAACAAGTCTCTGGAAACATCCAACTACGATCAGACTATACGATTTTTTGTCGTTATTTGGCTAGGTGAAATTTCTAATTTCTAGAGAAGAATTTTTCACTTTCGTAGAAAAAATAGTATGAAACACGCATGCCGAAACGGTCATTGAAAAACTCGTATAATAGGAACACTCGCTGGCGCTCGTGTTCCTACATTTATACTCGTTTTTCAATAATACCGTTTCTGCACTTGTATTTCAATGTACTATTGTACCACGTTTACACAACATAAGAGAGTTACATCGCATTGGCGTTTGTTTCAAACGTTCAATTAACGTTAAATGCTGATGTTATAAAGTGTTATATGATGTAACGTTTGCTAAACGTAGGTATTTAGACGTTACAGAGAAACGTTCTTGAAGGCGGACATTAGCAGTCGCGGTGACGTTAATAGTAAGTTAATGGTACTTATACGCAAACGTTACAAGTCACCATTAAACGTTTATTAAACGCTAATGTTGCACAATTTTGTCATGTGGGTTGAATGTTGCCACTACCGTGTGAAGTTGGGGTGCCAAAAAATGAATTAATCATTAACCTGATGATATCAGAATTTTAAATTAGCAGCACAAATTCGCACAAAATTACAGTAAAAGAAAATTTTGAAAACTCAATACTGACACTACAGCGTGTAGTTGAAGTATCATCAGAAAAAGTTAATTACTCATTAATCCGATGAGCAAAAACATTTTTTCCAATGCCGACACGTTTTTATTGAATTTAATCCTTAATTTTTGTACATTAATAGGTAATTTTAATCCCTAGGGATTAAAAAAATTTTAATCCCTCATTTTTGATTTCTTGTAAAACATCCAGAAAGTGCCTATTCATTTTCTTTATTTTCAGAACAGGTAATATGAAAAGCACTTTTATAGCATATTAATTTTCAAATGGATTCAGATCGGTCGGTATTGGAAAAAATAGTATAAGTAACACTGGATTAAACTAGTTTATGTTCCCTCAAGAATATTAAAGCCCTCGGTAAGCCTCGGGCTTTAAACCATTCTTTCAGGAACAAAAACTCTTTTTAATCCCTTGTTACTTAATATACTATTAAATTAGCACAAAATTATAGTTACAGAAAATTTTGAAAATATCAATAGTTGGCACTAATGGAGCATCGCTCTAAAAAATTGAATTGCTCATTAACGTGATGAGCACACAATTTTAGGTTTAGCAGCACAAATTAGCACAAAATTATGAGATACTTAGAGCTTATTTTCATTCTAGTCGGCACTACAACTTCACGGACCTTTCTTTTATGGTGTGAACTGCAAGGGCATTCACTGGAATGTTTTCAACGACATGGAGCATGGATTTTTGCAATTCCTCATGAATAGTAGGTCTACTGAGAAACGCCCATAACCAAAATTTAGAATACCTTATATTTCTGATGGAAATTTGTATTCCCTTTTAATAAGTTCTCTTTATTATTTATATTTGACTTTGCAATTTTTTGGTTCTTTTAAGGTTTTTTGATTAGTAACTTACCAAGGTACTACTAAGGGAAGGTACCAGTGACAAACATCGCTGAAAATTAATTTCAGATATTTCGTGGTTCATCTTTTATTAAAATGTGGATATTAAAAAATCTAGAAAAATGGTTAAATATTTCTTATGTGATGAAATTACAACGAAAACCATATAATCCATGAGAAATAAATCAAATTAAAGGTTGGGGTAATTGCTTAGATAAATGCTTACATATCTAAATATATTATCTTATACATAGTTCCCATAATTAGAAATCACACCTAATTGTAAAAATTAGTCCATCAAGTCGTTTTTCGAAGGAAAGTATGAAGGGAAAAATATCCAAAACGCAATTTTCAATTCAAATACGTAGCTGAAGCAGTTTTATAAGAATATATAATTTGTGTCAGTGTTGGTTTTTAAAAATTCATAAGGCTTGGACATTTTCGGCATGTTCTTTTAGTTTCGTAAACGTTTCCTTTTAATTAGTTGGGGTAATACATTTATATATCTACGTGGAACAATTAAAATTTTAAGGCTGTCACAAGAATGGCCGTTTCGCATGAATTATTAATGTATCTTTAGAACTTCCCATCACGTTTTTTAACGAAACTAAATAACTGGAAGTGACAAACAACACCTGCATGGAAACCTCTACTTAGCGTCTAATACCTAATGAATACTTAAAATTTTCAAACAAAAATTACACGGCAATTATGTAAAGTCGGAGGAAGTTTGCGCCCTCGTAAATATTAAAGCGAAGTGAATTGCATCAAATTTTAATAAACGTCAATTTTTCATCTGTCTAACACAAAAGAATATTTTAGTCTCAAAACTCGCTTTACATTATAATTAAACATAACACGCATCCTGACATTTCAGTGGCTTTGTCATGAATCGTGTCATAAGGACAGATTTGTTTCATTCGAGCGTAAAAACTGAAAGGAGCTTGTGGTAGTAAATGTCAGGCACACATTCAAGTTAAAAATTAAAACCCTGGCTGGTACTCTGATTTCTCGGCCATTTACTGGCTGAATAACGGCCACGGATCGTCCCTCTTCACTAAATGAAGATATACCGCCGCAGTTGCTTCCACCACATGTGGAAATATTTAATTTGTGTTTGGGTGAATGTCAGAAAAATATTTCGAATTATTACAGAATATAAATACTGTTGTCAAGTCGAATTAGTTGCTCACCTATTTTACTAATTCTGATATATGAAGGTGAAACATGAAAGGGTTCATTAATTATTCGTTTAGAAAAATTAACTTATTTTTACCGCTTGCTTATAAATGTACGAAAAGTTTTATGCAGACTTTAATTTATTACCGATACTGTTGACTTAAACTATTTGATTAGATCCATTATGTAACGCTCGCTCTTTTGTGATAAGGTATTACGGATGTTGTAATACGAAGGGAACTAGGAAAATTCCATCCTGTTGAACAGTCAGGCCTGTAAAAACGTAGTATGCAGATTGAAATTACATTATATATTAAAGGTGGTACCAACCGAATGATCCTAATATAACATTTTAAGTTCTAATATTATTATCTACTAAAATTACGCTAAAAAATCAATTAGAACAATACAGCACAAGTTGATAAATATATGCATAAATAATAAAGTTAGTGAAATTGTTGAATAATCTTGGTATTAAAGAAATTCATAAACTAAAGCAAGGTCACTGAAGATCAAACTTGGAGGTGAAATAGAGGGCAGAATTCAAGATGAAACTGAGGGCAGATTTAAGGTGAGATAGAGGGCATAATTGAAGGTGAAATAGAGGACAGAAGTGAAGGTGAAAACAGTCGACCAACGACGAATGGCTTTGAACTTGGCGCATGCGCAAATCTCAAGGCCAAAGTGGCCTATAATCGGTATAGTATATCTACTGTATGATATATCTGGCCCTTGAAGCAGAAGACTTTAGGTTTTGAAATAATCTTAAATTTCAGAAATCTCAAACACAGGGGGCGCTGTAGTCGTGGGTGTGTTCCAGTCACTCTATAAACTTACATATGATCACACCGTATTTATACAGTCACCGTCAGAGATGTGAATCTCAGGGTAAACTAAGGTCGTGTGTGAATACAGCCAAGAGTGACGACACTACCTATTAAGCTACACCCGTGAACATTACCATGGGTTCAACGCGACGAAGCTGAGAAGATCATCAGCGACATGGCTAGTCAAGGAATATTTGAACCATCAAGTAGCCCTTGGACTTTACCTAGCTGTTGTGCTAGTGAAGAAGAAAGATGGCAGCACGATAACTTTTAAGAAGTGTTGCCAAAGTGTACCCCTGTGACTGGGCTCGTAGACGGAGTTGCCTAACTTTAAGGGCCAATTTTCCGGAAATCCCGTGTTTCAGGGCGTAGACTCCAAATCTTGCGAGTTGAGTTCAGCATTTTACTTCAGTGTATTTCTGTCAGAACGTGAGTATTTTTTTTGCATTGTCACTTGGTTCCTTGTTACAAGCACCACCACATTTTCGCTTTGCGAAAACGTATAGGTCTGTGGAAAGCGAAAATGGAATTTTAAAAAAATATCTGTATGTATGAGGGTGCGTATGTAAGGGTGTGTTTCTGGTGTGTCAGTGAATAGTTTTTATTTGTCTTTGCGGCAGGCCATACAGAAATGAAGAAATTTGTTCTTATTGATTGAAATGCTTCTGCGGAGGAAATTTCTGCAAGGAAAAGAGAGAGACCCATCAATTGGTCGATGAGTGTGCTTTGTCAAACTCGCACTTCAGAAGATCTGCGGGCCCCGTCGTTAAACAAACGAGCCAAAAAAGATGATAAAACCCTTACCCGAAACCTCCATGAGTTTCAGCGGTGGAGTGGGGTTCCTTGTGGTGCAAATGTGCATGCACTCACTGCTGGTCAGGGTATCAATACGAATTTGGCAACAAATAATGCAAAGTGGCCTCAAACTTGTTCTCTCAAGTGCTCTGATAGTAAATTGGACCGGATCTTTAAAAGAGACAGCTCAGAGAACATCCCGCCAGTGACCTCTAAACCTGCGTGCACTCGCCCATGTGTTGGAAGTAGCTCTTCTGAAAGTGGGACGGACACCTGCCTCTTTTGTGATAAAAAAGGTGCAAAGACTTATCCGGTACAAAAAATGCAGATCTAACTACAACTACAACAAGCGCTCATGATAGAAGCCTGAATCATGTAGTGACAAACATTTCAGAGGTGCGAGAAAATTCCGAAAATGTCCCTGTGTTTCGTATGTCAGATGTCGCCAAGGAGTACGCCGCCAAACTTGACTTTAGTACACTCCTCGCGTCTGAAGCAAGAGTGTCCGTTTTTAGAGGCGTCGGGTAGGAGTGGCCAGAATCTGCTCAGCTCTACTCTGCAGGAGGTAGTTGACGAAGATGGCCAGGCGGTCGCTACCATCTCCTAGCTGTCAGCTGATATTTTTCCATACCAGAAAGTATCTGAAAAGTAGCTCGCGAAGGCATGTGGCAAAGAAAGAATAGCCAACGCCTGTCTATCTCGCAGCAAAACTGTATGCTGAGACCAGAAAAAGGCAACTCATAGACCTGACTTTTCAACTTGGACTGTCCATTTCCTATGCCCGGCTGCAAGCAATATTGCCTGAAAAAGCCAATAGGACATGCAAAAAGTACCACGATGAAGGAGTAGTGTGCCCAATCAACATGCAGCTTGGATGATTTACAACTGTTAAGGATAACATAAACCCTGACACATCGTCCATGACGGCCAAAGACTCTTCTCATGGCACAGCAATTTCCAGCATGCAGCATGGATCTCAAGGTGAGTGTGGCAGCCGCCGCGTCCCGTTGCATAACGCTGGGTGGGTGTCACCGTGTGTTGCGGGGTGCCGTTGGGTACCTCTGGGGGCCGCCGGGTATTTCTGGGTTCGCTTGATCCGGTGGGTGCATATTTAGCCCGGATGAAATTGTGTCGTAATATTGGCTCTTTATTGTTCAAGTGTACAACGAGATTTTGGCGAGTGCCCATCACGCCAGGAACAGGTTGCTGCGCTGCCAGATGAGTTCTCAATTGTGGAGCCTTCCTACTTGTACGGCAAACATGCCCGGTGCCCTCCGTCACCTACTAGCCAGCCTCAGTTAAGTGCCTCATCAGATCCATTGGCTCAGGAGAATGAATGGCTTGAAGCTTGTCGGAGTGAGACAACAATAGACACCTTGTCCGGATTTCACTCTAAGCAAGTGATTCTGCAATCGACTTGTGATGTCACAATGTTTTCCATCCTGCCAGTTCTCCGGGAAAAGTCACAGTCAATGGCAATGATGCGCCACACTTTGAAGATTGTCTGTAAATCAACGGATTTCCTTCTCGGCCTCATAGCGGAGCAGGATCAGCAGTGTGCTAGGGTGCCCGCGCTGGTATGGATTTCATATGTCCATGCGTACCACATCCAATGAGCTCCATAGTGGACTCAACTGGCAAGGTTTGGAGACTCTACGCCCTGAAACACGGGATTTCGAGAAAATTGTCCCTTAAAGTTAGGCAACCCCATGCACGACTCCAGTCATAGGGGTAGACTTGGCAACATTTATTAAAAGTTATCTCTGGGTATGTACTTCATGTGTGCAAAAGCTCGACCCAGCAGAATAAAATGCAAGGTTGGCTCCCCTAGCCCCCGTACAGTTTTATCCTGGAAGACGTGCCTTATGTATTTGGACGATATAATTGTCGAACGTCAGAATAGGACCTCCAGAATCTTGAAGACGTGTTTATATATTATTTATTTTTATTTTTTAATTTATTTATTTATCATCCCAAAGTGACCCGCATAATGCTTTTTAGAGGTGCCCGTGCAGAAGGTTTTAAGCTGTTCTATACTACTCCGGTAGTCACCATACGAATTAGGAAAACTGCAGGACAATTTAATTCCCAGTAGCTGGCAGGATCCTCGAAACTGTTCTGAGGAAATTCCCATCTCAGTTACAGATGCAAAATTCTTACCTTAGCCCAGGTTCTAACACCCGAACTCCGGGTAGCGTAAAGGCATTGATTACTACGGTGCAACGCAGTACTAGGTTGCACCGCAGTAAAGTATGGCAAAATATTAGCGGCGTTTGATTTGACAATCCTTACTGCTTTACAACGCTGCTGTTAGCTGTAGTGTAGTAAGCTTTGGCCGCAAAGAAGGCGATAGTTAGTGAGACATTGTTTACTGCACTGCAACAGAAATGATGCGTTAAGTCTTATCTATGCAGATGCGAGCGCTTATTTCGCAAATAATTGAAATTGTTTAGTTTTAACTTGTTAACTTGTAGGGGCGCAGGTTTTTTTGGAAAAAATTATTTACACATCTATCTCCTACACGGTGGAGAGAAGGTACCCATATGGTTCTTTTGTTTTATTTTATACCTATTAGTAGGTGACATAATTATAACGGGCGATCAAAAATGAGTTGCTGTCGAGTCGCCTTTGGAAGTTCAAGTTATGTACGATTTCCCATGTAAACAAAAATTCCAAAGATAACTCGACAGCAACTCATTTTTGATCGCATAGTACTTTAATTGGCTCTTGTATTTCCAATATTACCTACAACTATAGCTTGACCGAACCGATTCAGCACCTACATGGAGTTCATTCAACCGCAGTTGAAGAGTTATTTAAACTTAGAGACGTTGCAAAAAATTGCAGAACACCCGAGATACCAAAGGGCATATTGAAATTAAACAAAGTCCTTAGACAAATTTCGACTCCGATGCAAATGATAAATGACATTCACAGCGTTAAACAATCCCAAGGAACCCGTGAAATCGGAGTTCAGGCCACTGCAATCAGCCGAAGAAAATTACTTCAGGAGCAAAGCGTCGTCAAGCTGGACGTCCTTCTGCGCTTGAAAAGAATCAAACAAAAAAAAACGATGGCACAATCTGGCCCTGAACATAACACATAATAGAACAAATGCAAAATCGCATTAACATTTTTTCGTGTTTTAAATTTGTGATTGTGAATGTATTCAGTTATTAAAGGTAATTAATTTTTCTTATTCTCATTGTTTATTTTTTCTTAACCCACTACTCTTCAGTCGTCACTTGTAAGGTTACAATAAATCAAGCACATTATTTACAGCGTGGTAAATCCTAGAAAAACATCGCCTTCTTATCATCGGTCAAAGCTTACTACACTACAGCTTACAACAGCGTTGTAAAGCCTCCGGGTATGTAGCCCAGCGCTCTACCATTGAAGTACATAGACCGAGGTTACCCGGTGCCAACTCCAACATAAGACAAAGAAGTGCAACTGTCTCCAAAAAGAAGTAAAATACCTTGGTCATCTTGTTTCGGAGAGTATGTCGCAGGCTGAATCAAACGAGTGGATAACGTGTTCTTAAAAAACTACATTGAGCTTTTTCCACATTTTTTCGAGGAGACCCCCATACTCACTTCTGTGGGATCCCGGATCTGGCCAGAGCTGGAAGTTTTGGTACCTACTAAAATAGATTTGACGCCAATTTCATACGAGGTTAATGTATATAAACAGAAGACAATTTATAGCGATGTGAAAGACATTTGTCATGTGAAACGGTACCTATAAGTTTGTAGGAAAGTATTAATTTTATTTATTATTAGTGCTTGAGGGTAAGGTAATAAATCTTACCATCTTCCTGAAATTCCAAAAGCGCACCACCTCCATTTCAAGTAAAATGGCAATCGTTTCTAACAAGCACTAATGCATTCATGATATTAGCATTGAATTTATACTCAGTGACATGGAAATTGCAACACCAAGAAGGAGTTGGAATTTTTTGACCAAACTTGGCAGAAACGTTTAGCTACTAAAAGGTAACAATTGATTAAAATTTAAAAGAAAAAGGATGAAATATAAACATATTTTTATTAATAATAATAGTAGTCCCTCCCTATTGGTTACGCACTCCCTCACGCTTCGTAGCATCGATTTTAGCAGGTATTATGTCCCAAGCAACTGTGAGTAACCTCTAATTCATTGTGTAGAGCTTGCAGCGTCTGCGGAGGATGCGGTAAGTTCATCAGTCTTCTCTTCATAATGTCCCAAACTTGCTCGATAGGCGATATACTGGGAGATCTGGCTGGCTATGGCAAGAAATTGACGTTATCATGTGCAAATAAGTCCATAGAACGTCTTTCAATGTGGGGAGGGGCATTATCCTGCTGGAAAAGTGGGTCTTCCAACTGCTGAAGAGATGGAAGAATATCGGGTTCTATCACGTCATCCACATATCGCTGGGGGGGTCATATTACCTCGAATGAATAACAAACGAGCCCTACTCCCATAAGTTATAGTACTCCATACCATAGTCCCCACAGCTTAGTGCACATGCCTCATAACAGAAAATTCAACATTGCGACGTTCCCCACGTCTTCGGCTGCCCTTCATACGGCCATCATGCATACCCAAACAAAATCAGGATTCATCACTGAACACCACCCAATGCTACTCTAGGTTCCAGTGCAGTCGCAACCTACACCACTCCAAACGCTGGTGGCGGTGTTGAGCTGATAATGGTAACAAAAGATGTGGCCGATAGGATTGCAAGTCGTAAGCTCTGATTCTGCGGTAAACCGTTCGAAGTGTTACAGGACGACCTTCGTTAGCTAACAATTGATCGGTAATTGACCTGGTACGTAGCCTACCGATAGATCTAGCCGTGACATTGATTTAGTGACGTCACAACTGGAGATGGGCCACTGCAACGCGATACTATGTGTTTAAATGCAATTTGATTCGCGTGCGTACTCATTTAACGCGAAAACATTTAGTAATTACTTATTTTGAGCCGCAGGATTGTTATATGTTGTTTCCTAATTATAGACACGTGTTATTATGCAAAAATTTTATTAAATACGTACATAAACAACAAATACTCACTGAAAACCGAGCTGAAAACAAATAAAATTTAAACATTCTAATACACACATCTGCCTTTTTTAGCGTAACACAACGAAGTTGAGGTAACGCTTATGTGCTCGTTATTCCGTCGTCTGCCTATCTGTCTGTTCCATCGAGATCTCGGCCCCTGGACCACCTAGAGACTACAGGTTTTCGGTCATTTGTAGTTGCAAAGGTCTATAGTTTCCCGTTACTCATCATTTACATCCTTTTCATATATGATGGCTGATTTTCAAAAATGGTGGGATACGTGTCTTCGGCAAGTTTAATCTGGTCTCGTGGAACTGTTAATACTGTATCGTCTTATCTAGTCATCTTGTCTACCCGAATAATGAAAATGTCGGAGAAATGCTTTATACAAACCCTGGAGTAACTAGTAATTTCAAAATTGTCCCGGTGAATACATCTTAACCACTTTTTTTGATCGTCTTCATTTTTCGGAAAACGAAAAACCGTAAGGAACCTTGTCTCTTGAACTATAATTGCTTTTGCAACCAGGGACGCAGCACGTATTTGGCATTTTCTTACTTATTCTGTTCGAATACAGTTAATTTAAGTGTACAACATTAAACTACTTGGAATTAATTACATTAAAAGTCGATATGACGGCCGCCGTCAGTTGTGACGTCAACGCAATAGTGGGGATGAGTGTCACGGCTAGTTCTATCGGTAGGCTACGCCCTGGTACTAGAGAATCGGTTTCTTGTTGCCATAAGTCAAAGATGGCGATCCCGCACTTCAATTGTTCTTTTTCGCCCCCCACCCTTTCCTGCCCCCTCCCTTTCCTCTCTACGACGATCCTGCCCCTCCCCAAATCCATGCCCGATTGCAATGAATCATGGTGGATTGACTTCGGTTAAGGTGACTTGCAATTTTTGTGAACGAAAAACCACCTCCGCCCAAACCAACAATACGACACCTGTCAACTACTCTTAATTCGCGGTAATTTCCACTTTGGCGTATCTATAGGCATGATCACAGCCTCAAAAGAAACGATTAAAAGCGAAAACAATAAGAACTGAACAAAATCTCGCAAAACGTACACGATATAAGAATACTAGAAAAAAATGAAAGAACTGTCAAATAAGCCATTACCACTTGATCCATATGAATGAAATTTTAATCAATTGTTACCTTTTAGTAGCTAAACGTTTCTGCAAAGTTTGGTCAAAAAATTCCAACTCCTTCTTGGTGTTGCAATTTCCATGTCACTGAGTATATAACTATCAGAAGCGCAGGTTAAATGGCAGGATATGTGACTGTTTTCAATAGTTTAAATTACAAGACGTAGATGTCTCTACCATCGAGAAAGATTAATAATAATGTCAGTTTTTTACCTTTGTTAATTATTATACAGGAATCTGTAATGAACCCACTATCTCGATTTGTAATTGTTGCATACAGAATTCTAGATACTCAAGAAACGTATTTATAAGGCATTTATGTGGCACACAGGATGTTGAATGACGCAAGATAAACATTCTTCCTTTCATGAATCGTGACCTACTTAACATTCCTTAAGGAAGATTGAATTACATTTGAACAGGAAAGCAAAAAATACGCAGGCATCCTTGATCACTGTAACTGAAATTAAATGTACCTACCTATCTATTCTTAATTTTTGTGTGTGTCGGTTAAACTACCTAGGACAGGGGTCGGCAACCTATTGAAACGGAAGAGCCAAAAATTACAATTTACAAAATTTCTCAGTTTTTAAAGGGCCACAACATTTTTTTGATTCAATATTATAGTTTTTGGCTATATACAGGGTCCTGTAACAGTGCATCGGTTTTTCCTGCATAGCTGATATCTGGTAAAAAATATTGGTGGCTGCGGATCTACAGAAACTATTTTTGAATGTAGGTACAGGGTGTTCCATTTTTACGATGTCAATTAATAACTGATCTTTTTAAATTGAACATCCTGCATATTTTTACTTGTTTCAATGCCATTTGTTCAAAGTGCTATAACTATTCTTTTTCAAATGGAACTACCACTATTTTATTTCACTATTCGATTGTCTTTTGTGTTTTCTTCAATGTTTATAAGGGGTGCCCAGTGCTTAAACCCCGCAGTTTTTATGTTATTCAATATTTTTCACAAAAGTATACCTACTCATTAATTAATTACGTGTTTATACTTGTACTAGTTCATCCTGTATCCTCTGCTTTGACCACTTTTAAAATCCATAGTTAAAGTTACATTTGATAATTACTCAAACATGTCCATATATATAGCCATTCCATTCCATTGATTATTTCAAAAGTTATCGATAATTATCAAACGTTATCGATAATTATCGATTATTATCGAAAATTATCGTTACGATTTATCGATTATTATCGATAATTGTCGATTATTATCAAAAGTTGTCGATAATTGTTTAAGGTTATCGATTTTTATCGATAGTTATCGATTAACGATTAATCGATAATTATCGGACTGAACAGACTTATCGATAAATCGATAACAATTTCATTTATCGCCCAGCTCATAGTAGGTATACGAATTCACGTAAACTGGGACCGATTTATTTATTGTATTTATTTGTGCACAATGCTGCAAGGTACTGCCTGTGAATAGTAATGTATGAAATTTGCATTCCTTCAAGGACAAAGAACTGCAAGCTTCGGTTCGTCTAAAATGTATTATTATTTACATTTACAAATTTACGCAACGCTTCTTAAGGGATCTATTTTTAGAACATTCCAATCCTATTTATAAAACCATTCCAATGATAACACAAAAAAACATCCCGAGTTCCTGACATCTAACGATTAAAAAGGAAAATATTCGAATGGTCAAAATAAATGGTTTGTAATGCTGCCATCTAATGTCAATGTAACGCTCCACTTTCGATCGCCCACGGACTCTCAAAAGATCGAACTGCCCCTAGCGGCGGAAAGTTCGCATATGGTCACAAACCGTTATATGAGATCCGCGCTTCTGATATAAGTTATAAATTCATGATATTAGCTTAAAACGTATCGCATCGACGTTGCTTCTGAAATGGGTTGAGAAATACACCCATGCATTGACAGCAAATTATAGAGCGCCTTGTGAAAGAGGAAATCAGTGCAGGCAGAAATTTCCGACGTTAATTTATGCCTTCTTACGTTGTAACCAAGTATATAACAATAATATAAAGTAGAATATATGTTTCCGCAATTTAGATTGGTACCGTAATGGAAATTTCATGTTATATTCTACATTACGGTAAGGTGCGAGTACCTACGATATTACAGAACCAATTACAGCATATAGAGGGATAATGTTTGAAGTCATTATTATCTCTGTAATAGTGGTTAAGGCTGTGGCTTGGCCTTGCAGACAACTAACTGGGGTCGTGGTTTGCCGTGATGACCGCAGACAGGCCACGATTACTATCAGCGCCTCGTACGTGCTTAACCCTTCAGATATTACTTCAAATTGGAAGCGAACGATATGAAATTCGAATATTTCTCATTACTAATACTGATGGGAACTGATAGGATAGGACATTTTAATAAAATTTCGTCATTAATGCGTTTTGTACTGCAAACATTGACGTGCAAATTTCATTAAAATGCATTTAGCTTGTCAAAAACAGGCATTTATATGCAGCTTGATTTGTGATATTAAATCGCGGCAATACCATATTTTCAGTCTATCATCAAAGATTTCCCATACCGATTTTGATTAATCCAAAACTGAATGCCAATTTTGCTTAATTAATGTACTCCGAGATCAAAGCGTTATTTGTAGGTTATATTGACATAAAATCTGTCGCCTATTCGCAGTTAGTACAAACGGCATATTTTACAACAAATGTTTATGCCCTGCGGTGATCATTAGCTTTTCTAACATTGTGTCACGCGCTTGACTAGTTAACACCCTTCTCATTTTACCGCACCATCCTCCCTGTTCTCACCACGCAGTCCCATTGAAAGCAGTCGGTGTGAAGTGCCCTCGGTCCTGTCTCCTTCTTCCCCAAGCTTACCCCGGTTAATGGATATGCTTTTTGAATGCCTTATTAAAATTTCCGAGCGGCTGAAGATGAATGACATGCAAATTGGTCCTATTTCATAGCACGTTCAATGCATTCAGGCGCGATCGTTGCATAACTGCCGCCTTTTTCTTTTTAAATCGAAAATTTAAAGGCGACACTTTACTTGCAGACTTTTTAAGGAATACGCAAACAACACGACTGCGAGAAAAATTTAAAAACGAATATTCATTAAAGTCGTCGTTTCAGAAAAGGTCGTATGTGCACTTTTGGATAAAAATGACGTACCTAGGTACATTAGTAATATGATGTGAATTTCTTTCATTAGATCTTTAGAAGATATTAAAAAAACATTGCGGATATGGTGATCAGCATTGCAACTTAAATGACATTTTCGAATTTTTATGCATTCTACTGTTTTTAAAATGATCCATTTGAAAAGTATTTCAGTGATTTTATTGTTGAAAAGTGTGCGCAAATAAAAGGGCGGTTACAGTCAGTGGCGAAGCTGAGAGGAGCGGTTTGTGTCGGGCGAGCGGCAGCATTATATACAGGGTGGGCCACTAGTGTTTGAGTGGAAGATTGTGAGTGAAACGAAATAGGTTAAGAGTAATCGGGAGCTGCTCCAGTACTTTCTAAGGGACGCAGCGGTAGGAGACGAAGTATTCGAAACTGCCAGTAAAGGTGGAGCTTAAAAATGATAAAGTATAACGTGCTATCCCTACCCTACACGCGTATAGTACCTACTCCGTTCAGTTCAGTCATTTCATTTCAATGTAACATGAATAGACAATTGAATAAGGAATTTATTTACACATATCACATATGTAGGTACTTACTCGATTTATTATTTTTTATTTCATACTGACCCGTAGATGTTCGATTACTATCAATTTACGTCCGTAAGTGTCGCTAAGCAACACTTACCGGACTGTTATTTATACACTAAATTTGACATCTTCAAACAATTCATTAAAAACTCCAACATAAATTTGACCATAATTATTTATTTGGAACATTAACATTTATTGTAAAAGAACAATTTGTGGTTCCCGCACCACTAACGCCTGGGTTATTACTAGATATCGAGTTAGTAGTTTGATTCCCTCCGAGGCTCTGCTGTAGAACTGCAATAAAATTCTCGTCATGAATTGATTTATTGGAAAGCGTAAGCGGGTACGAAAGATCACCTTTGAAACTCGATCAGGGTAAACGCATGTTTTGAGTTCCATAAGATACCACCAAACCCTACCCCCACCTAACCCTTAAAAAACCCTCAAAGGGTTGAAAATGCCTATTGTTGTTTTTTGGGAATACGTATCTTGAAATCAAAGCTATTTAGGGAAAAATATGAAGATAGAAAAATTTAAGCATATATATATTTTCCTATAAAACCTATACCTATACAGGGTCATTCTTGACGAGCGTCAGTTAGAAAGATATGGAAAACATTATCATAATAAAAACAAAAGAATAACAACAAGCGACTTAATTTTTTTTATCAATTTGCCACAAGAAGTAACTAAAACATGGAATATCTCGGAAACCGTTTGAAGGAGCTTTTGACATTTTGTATCAAATTAAAGGTCTGGGAAAAAGGAAAACAAGGGTGAAGAACAAAATAGGGGGTGTCATTTGAAAAAATGGAGTTATGGGTATTTAAAAGTTTAAAAGTTGAGAGCTTTGAAAAAGTGACGTAGTCTCACTTTCTTAGACTGTTACGCATACCAGAAGAAAATTCGATCTTTCTTTAAAAAATCAGTGCAAACGGTGTTGCAATATCTCTCACCGTTTTCGAATAATAAATTTTTAAAGTTACCCCTGCAAATTCAATTTTTTACATAAAAAGTTGAATATCGGCGAAGCCCTTGGAGCAAAGGGTTAACTATGGGGTATCGTTGTACTCCAAATTCGACGTAGAATCCGAAAATGTAGAAAAAATAGAGGGTCCCTATTTAAAATATCAAAGTTGATGGCTACTTCCGGTATTTCCGGAAGTGGCGCCATCTTAAAAATATTTTAGTTCAATTCATCATGTGCCAAAACCCTTAAAGAACTTATTAGTTTATCTTCATTTTCAAAGGTTTTCCATATCTTTCTAACTGACGCTCGTCAAGAATGACCCTGTATATTTTCCTGTACCAGTGGCGGAGTTATGATATTAATTTTGGTTATTTTTAAAAAGACTAATGTTTTAATTTCCGATTGAAATAAAGACAAATTTTTCAAAAATATTTAGTTCATTAAGTCACTATGCCAAACAAAATTTATATATGTTGCGGCCAGGAAATTGAAAACCAAATAAAGTCATGGATATTTAAAAATGTCAACATAAATTAGGACCTCTAAAAATGTTATTTTTGCCATGCACGTCATTTCTGAATGCGATACCACATCTGGGCTTTTCAACAAATAGGAAATATTATTTTGTCTATACCTACTGTAGACAAGGAAGAAATATAACAAATGACAGATTAAGGACCTTGACGTTCTCTACCAGCAATATGTAGTACAGCAAAATTTAAATAAGGATTTTATTTTAGCATAGCTTCCACCAGCTCTAAAGGCAGCTCAGTACCAATAACCATGCGTTTTTAGGACTTTTTAACAAGTATTTTCTTTGAAAAGATTAATTATATTATTAAGAAGCTCCTAGCGAGTTCAGAATTTTGGTCTTTTTGTCCGTCCGTCCGTCCGTATGTGGACAAGATAACTCCCGAACGGTTTCGAATTTTCCAATTCTGTTTTCAGTATTTCGTTTATCATCACCCAAGGAAAAGATGTTCAGTGATCCCGGAGCTCGTTTGCTATATTTGTTACAAGTTTATTCTTATTTGACTCTATCGCTTCAATTCCTCTGTAGTTTCATTATACCTTCTTTACAAAGGCCTCAAAGCTGGAAAGTAATACTGACCCGGATGATTTTCCTTTTTAGTTTCAAACATGGCTGAATAATAACTTACCAATGCAGGAGTGGATCAAGACATACATGGACCTCGAAAGGGTTCTAAAGCAAATTTTTTGCAACTGTTCGTCAGGCGGTTGCAAAAAAGCTTGCTCGTGGCGAAAAATTGGTCTAAAGTGTACCCTAGCTTGTAGAATTGTAGACAGTTATAGAGTCTGACGAATTAATATAGGTATAGAAATAATTAAAAACTTATGCTATGTTAAGTATTCATTTGCCTAAACGGATCGTATTTTAGTTACACTACCTCATAATAAGTTACCCTACTGCACTGCATAGATACCTACTGACTACAATATATTACAATATATTATCGTTTTAATGCATTAAAAAAGGGATGACATAAAAAAATTAGTACTGCCACTGTTATGATTTTTTATTTCATTAGAATAGGCACGAAATGAATGTTCTTACCTAAATATTTTTGAGAAATTTCTCTAGATTTCACCAAAAAAAATAAAAAATTAGATTTATTTTTTAAAATAAAATTAACATTATAACTTCGCCACTGGTACAGCACCAAACCTACGCTTTCATTTGTCTATCTTCACATTCTTTTGCAAATAGCGTTGTTTTCAAGATATTGACAAAAAACTTAAAAAAATCCCTTTCAAAGGTAGTTTGGAGGTGACAGACACGGCGGATCACTTATGGGGTTTGGTGGTATTTTAAGGACTCCAAAATCAACTTATTTACCAAATTTCAGCTTGTCAGTAATTTTTTCACGGTTAGACTGGGTCGACCCTGACGCTTTGGTGTAATCGGGGTTGGAAAGTTTCCAGAATTTTTAACATAAAAAAAGGGATTGTATGACATAAATTCCCACATCAAATTTAAAGACAAAAAAAAAAAAATTTAAAGACAATTAATTTCTCTACAAAATGGTATTTTTACCTCGAGCTAAAGTGCAACTATCAGTGTTCGAAGCATTGTGTTGTGAATTTTCAATCGTTTTTAATAAATTTACAATATTAGCGGTCATTTTCGGAGATCCATTTTTTGGTATGTTAATCAGCAGAATATCTACTTCTACTCAGTTATTTTTTGATTGACAGAAATTTTATATGAAGGTTTCTAGGGGGACAGAATAGATTGACTGGACTAGTATACAATATATCGTCAATCGCAGTAATTATATAAAGAATTAAGAAATAACGAAAATATACCAGCGCACGCCTATGACTGCTCACATCCCCAGCATGTATTGCCGAAGTAGGTACCATCCCCATACATTGCTGCTGCACATTTTTAATTTCTCACTTCAAATACCTATATGTTTGGTGGAAAATATTTGTTATCCGCTACGGCGCTACTTCTATGTAAAAATAATTATACTCTTTCGTAGGCCGGGTGGTTTATTACTCCTAGGTCTGAGACATACTATCTATAAATAAATTTGAATGTTGTACGAAATGTAGCAAAAAAATTGCAAACATTCTGACGGAAAGACCAACCTTAATTACATACCTATATACTCGGAATTTTACAGTCGTGTAATGACGTCATTTTCGTGGGAAAAAACGTATGTCCTATTAAATTTATTTGTTGCTAAGTAACTGACTACTGGTGTCTAATTACCTGCATGACTTTTACTATACAGTGGTGTACATAATATTTTAGCATTTTTTGATAATAATTAAGTCAATTTCCACAAGAAATCTATAGGTCTTAATAAAAGAAGAAGTCCTAATTAACTGACTGACCGACTGAGATATCAACGCACAGCCTAAACGACTGAAGATATCGAAAATAAATTTTTAACATGTTAAAAAATGCGAATAGTTCATATTTTTTGCGAGCGAAACCGCGATGGATAAAATGTTAGTATTTCAAAAAAGGTCATTTACTCACTAATTATTTTAATAACTTGCTCAACTAACATATAAGTAATATTAACATATTTTTGTTTTTAAATAAATAAAGATTAACAAAACGAAAATCACAGAATATTATTTAGGAATCAATACTCCCGAAAAGACCCAAAAAATAATTAGCAGAGGAGTACATAAAAATTCAAAGATCGTAAAACAAAAATATACCAATGCCAATTTATTGCGATTGTAATGGTCACAGTATTAGAAGAAAATTAGTCGCCCTCGTCCGTATCGTCAGAGTCAAAATCAAAGTATTCGTCGTCAGTAAGGTCGTCATCTGCGTCTGTAGTGATAACAAGAGGTGGGATGTCAGAAGCATCACAAACTTGTACTGCTCCCCAAGCCTCTTGTATTACTTTGTCCGTATGGTTTACGTATTTCTCCCAATTATCCCTAGAAATTATCCCTAGAAATCTCCCCGATAACCCTTTCCCATGTTGCCAAAACCTCTTGTGGTGATCCCTTAAAATTTGCAATGTACTGATCGTATTTTCGTTTACACTGAGACCACACCATTTGAATCGCATTAAATTGGCAGTGGTATGGCGGTAACCGTAAAATTTTATGTCCTAAAGGCTTAACATATTCATCAAGGTAGTACTTTTTCTCTTTGGGGCAGTTTGCGCTGACAATGCTCCATATTTGATCCTTCATTGCCTTTCCTGGATAGCCGATATTTTTTTCCCCTAACCATTCTATTTTTGTTTTGTCCATGATTTGGTGGGAATTTTCTCTAAAAGGCCAGAATGGTAGCTTGCGTTGTCCATAATAATTAAAGATTTTTCAGGAAGATTTGGCACCAGTTGAGTCTTGAACCAATTTTCAAAATTACCCCTGTTCATATTATCATGATAGTCCCCTGTTTTTTTCCACTTTTAAAAATCAAACTTGCCCCACCAATAAAGCCATCGTTCGTCCCAGCGTGGACAATAATGTATCGATGACCTAAAGAATATCTCTTTTAATGATATTGAAAAGGTATTATAATATCTTATTTTACCTTCATTGGGTTTAATTGATTCCGTGTGCTTAGTATCATCTTGCCAGCTGTTTCGAAATGATCCCTTACTAAATAATTATCCAGGTTTCATCCATAAAAACCGGAGTATAACCCTCATGTCCCAAATTTTTGTTTTCAATGTACTCCCTTAAGAATTTTATTCGTTTGTGGACAATATCCGGTAAATCCATAAGAATTTTCTGTTATTGGACTTCTTCCATTTAAAACCCATACTTTTGATCCACTTTCTCAATGAATCAATGGAAAATTGAAAATATTCGTTTTGCTCCAGAAATTTTTGTCTAATAGTTGCCAGTGTAACATATTCCTTTTGGGAGTACATATAATAGGTTGTATCCCGAATTTTATTCTTCAAATATTCTGTGATTTTCGTCTTGTTAATCTTTTGCTTGGTAGAGACATTAGATGCGTAATCTTTGTCGGATTTTACACCATTTTTTCTCAAATTTGAAATGGTTGTTGGGCTGACTTTCGTTGCTTGTGCAGTTCGCTGTATAACATTGTTGATGTCTAGTGGTATGCGTATGCCATTCCGAACTTGTTCCTGTTCAATTTGAAAGAAAGCCAACACATTTAGAATTATTAACTGTGTTTGTTCGTTAAATCGATGAGGGTTTTTGGCGGCATGTTTTGACGCTTTGGCGTTTTCAAAACTTCAAAACTGACAATCACTTGACAAGCATTTCAGGTAAAATTTAGCCACGACAACAACATTTCGGCAAATTTTTTTGTCATTGTCATTTTACATTAGTTAAACAAGGATAGACAAAAATGACGTCATTACAAGACTGTAAAATTCCGAGTTTACCTATGTGCAAATTACGCACATTAAGGTTTGGATTTAGAGAATATAGGCAACTGGTGATGCACATGTAATTCAATGGGGCGTGCATTGCCTCAGAACTTCATTCACCATTCCATAAGCAAGGGGTGTATATGATCGGAAAAATATGCATTAGGTAGATAGATCAATAGATGTACAGAGCATAGTTTCCATACAATATAAACTGAAATTTTGTCCATTAATATATGTTTAAAAAATCTAGAAAACATGCGTCAAAAGAGTTCACAGTTTAGGAATTAATTGCAAAAATTAGGGAGCATTTTAAGCAATACGAATGTATGGGATCGGTAGCGTGAATACTTATCTATATTTTGGCAATTTATGTGAAGCTCAAAAGTTTTCATAAAAAAAGTGGTGAATGAAGTTCTGAAAAATGGGCATGTAAACTGGAGAAATGGAAATAATCTACGCAGCTGTGACTAATATCGCGGTCAACAGTGTAGCTTCTTTCTCACAGAGGGTGCCACCAAGAGTTTCATGAAGTCGGTAAAAAATACGATAAAGATATGAAATAGGTACATAAGCGCTTTTATCTTGCGATGGAGTTGTTCTTACTTTTTAACTAGGCTAGTACCGTTGAGCTAGTACTGTGTAATGGGGATAACAAAAGACAAAAATTTATGAGCAAAAAAAAACTAGCAGGCTATGTAAGTTGCCTATGTTAAATCATTTAGCGATTCTCTTTCAAGGTTAAACAGAGCCTGCTTGTAAAAGAATTTGCTGACAGCAAGAAAAAGATCGTTCACTGGTATATTTTTATTTTCAACTACTTGCTTCGAAATTTATTTGGTTTCTCTTTCCTATTCATTGCAAAAGGTAACCTCCTCTACATATCGTTTTATGAAATAAATAATAGAATTGGGGATAGGTAACATTCCTTTATAACAAATATCAAAATTTTACGTTATTTTTAGAACAAAGGGCTGTTGTATATTGTTGTTGATGTCTGGCAAGTTGCGACCTTGTGTGGGTGTTTATTTGTAATGCGATTTGTTTGACCGTCTTCCTTATTCTTTATCTTTGCTTATTGCACTTTGCAGATTAAAATACCGTAATTTATAATCCATACTTGTTGCAAATTAAATTTTTTGAACTTCAATAGTACCATTGAATAAAGCTCTTTATTCAATGATAGTACCTATTACATATTATTAGTATTAGTTTAGTCAGTTTAGTGTAATGTGTAATAATTGACCTATACAGGGTGATTCAAATTCAAAGGCCACCATGGGAATCTCGGGAACTGTAAGAGATAGGTAGTTTACATTTGACAAAGTTACCCTTGATGGTAACATCATCTAGTTTTAATAAGAAATACCGTTAATTCGTAAAAACGCAAGAAACTACTTACGTACGTTACTTAAGACAAAGGCAAAAAAGATGTTTTACAAGCATTAAAAACATTGATGTGTACATTTTTGAAATCACAAAAAAATTCTCTATCAAATCACACAAAAAGTAAAAATTACTTCCATAAGAAACAAAGTTGATGATAGTTAACCGGATACGAAACGTCAAACTTCAAAATTAAAAGTAGCATCTTGTAGAGGGAAAAAAGTGGCCATAATAATGTGTCATTTATTATTAAATATCTTTGTAAATAACTATTAACTTCAGTAAAAAACAAAAACGATTTTCAAAATCTCGTTTTTTCCGGATATCTCCGAAAGTAGTCAGAATTTCAGTTTCAAAACTGTTTTTGTTAAGCATCAAAATACACAACTTTGCCAAATTTACCCCCTACCTATCTCTTACATTTCCCGAGATTCCCATGGTGGCCCTCGAATTCGAATCAGCCTGTCAATTACTAATTTACAAAACACCATCCCTCGAATGTAAGACATTGGAAACAAATGTATATTTAGGTATAAACGGCTAAAAAATTAAAAAAAAAACGGTATACCGTATGTCCCCGGATTGACTTTACAAGAAGAAAAACTTTTACTATACTTTTTGACAAAAATCCATTCTCCATAAAAGCTTTTGCTTGTTCTAATTCGAAATGTCCCTACCGTTTCCGAGAAAAATATAAAAAAAACGAAAATATGGTTGAACTTTTCCAAGTCCTAAAAGTCAAAACGCGTCTTTACTGTAATAACATTTCGTTAGTTACAAAGTCTTCGTTACCTGTTATTTGAATAGGCACTAGGATCGTTATAACTTATAAGTATAACAAACACACTTCGCAATGACATTGAATTTCATTAAGTGAAGGAATCAAGAGTTGTACTGAGGGTCCTGCCAAACATAAAGCCCCTGTCGCCACTTGTGAACCAATTTTACGACCTTAATTTTGAAAGTCCCCCATGCCAATAATTACGCGATTTTTACTTCATAAGTTACGTTACAAGCGGTTCATTATTCTCCTCAAGTTATGTGCGGTAGAGCTAATTATAATTTTCTTAACCTAGCAGTCTGTAAGGAGCCGTGAACGACCTTGCGTTTGTGTTTTGTATCTTCTTGTCGTGTGGTTATGCAAATCAAATTGCATTTTTTTTTAAAGCACCATCTGTGTTGTTTAGGGCCCACTTAAAGAGAGTATAATTATTTAAATATTTGTATAGAAAACTGCTGTAGTTACGCTATTCATTATTAGGTACCAGCACATTCTAACGAAAAAAACTTTGTCCTTTACTATGGGTACTTCTCTTTTCAGGCAATCCCAGCCTTA
>NW_022172130.1:0-560 GCF_008802855.1 Photinus pyralis
TTAGCCCTTGCTTGACCTCGGCATAAATATTGCCTTAATGCCCTTGATGCATAAATAACTATAATTGTCTATTGTACCATGGATTTAATTAGTAACCATATCGTTGACTTTACAATTGTTTTATAATGCCAATTCAAGGTATTATATTAACTGTTTCATATCTTCAATTTAGTTTAAAAAGCCTAGATAAAGGTATTTAGTACAACAATTTATTAAACTAAATCTCAAAAGTATGGAACGGCTATTAAAACCTCAAAAGTTGAACATTGACCCAGATTGTAGTTCTGCTGCTAATGAATGCAATTATTGGTATAAGACCTTCGTAAATTTTTTTATATCTGTGCAACCTAACGAATCTGAGAAGCAGCGTATGAACGAATAAGCGAAGTTGGTACATACAATGATGCTATAAGTTTACTTCGGAATTTGTATGTCAAGCCTGTTAATGAAGTGTATGCTCGTCACAAGCCTAGTCATCGTAATCAAGAATCTGGAGAATCCATTGATCAATATCTTGAGGCTTTGAAACTTCTCGCTAAAGACTGTAATTTTAAAGCTGT
>NW_022172131.1:0-10059 GCF_008802855.1 Photinus pyralis
ACAACATCATCTGTATTGTCAGACATAGTCGAAAATGTGGAAGGTACTCCGCGTGATACATATAACGATCTTTATACATACCATGACGACACAACAATAAGATTTTTAGAATAAACATTTCAATTTTGACAGTACTAGGCCCTACTACAGCGTTATCAAAGGAAGACAAGGACTTGTTAGAGCAAGGTCTCACATATTCGAAATGGACGTTTTTATTTATATTTTGTGTTATTTTGGTCACTATAGCTATGTAAGAAGAAAAACCAAAACCACATTATCCCTAAAATACGGTATAAACCTCACACAAAACGTTGGTTATCAGTGATCCCGGAAGAAACCGTCCATGTAGAGGACCTGCATGAACCAAGGGAGGTCAGCCTAACAGGGAGCTGTGGAAGTCTTTGTTCCGCAAAAGGAACAGAGCAAGTGTTCGTTGTAAGTAAACGAATGGAACCGCATCCGGAGCGTGTCGGGTGTTCTCCAAGAAGTTTTCAAACTCAAGGGGAATATTAGGGTAAGCCACCAATACTACTCCTTCGTTACTATACTACAATAAAAGTATATCTATTAACAATTGAGGTCAGAGATGTTAGATTTCGTGAGAGTATAGTTATTATAAACTTTGTTATTATCAATATTATTAAACTATTTATTAAATAAGTCGATTTTACATAATTTGGTTTCTTTAACCAATCATTTAACGTACCTACCAGAACAGGTAACGGATTCATTGGATGAACCAACACTTCATGCTAAAACACCCTCCAAATATATATATATATATATATATATATATATATATATATAATTTACCTTTGTCTAGCGATTGTTCAATCGACTCTATTTCTGAAATGATGGGAAGAAATTAAATGTGAATTGTAAATTGCAATGAGGAATTAACTGTAGTAAAGGAGCTGCACGGGTTCGAGCGCAATTTCCGGCCAAATCCCATGTTATTTCCCATAAGGAATTCTAAGGTTCATTTGGGTGTTTTTGGAGCAGTTTGGATGTGCGCATGCGCGCCCCGCCCCTTTGCGCAGGCGTCATTTGGACGCCATCTTGGAATCCTCAAGTTCTTGGACGCCATCTTGGAATCCTCAAGTTCTTGGACGCCATCTTGGAATCCTCAAACTTCGACCCCTTCGTACCCTGAAAATTTTTTTTAAATGGAACGGATTCGAACCGTCAACCATTGGATTACAAGTCCTATAGCATAACCGCTGAGCTAATTAGACTATTATGGTATAATGCTTGGATAGTTGTATTTATAACGAACCTATTTTAAGGGTACGGGGGCGCCATCTATTAGGATTCGTATAGGTATAGGAAAGTATAATTTCAACCGGCGCCCCGGCATTGATGAGACATCAAACGGTTAGATACGAGGGTTCAGGAGAGAGATGCAAGGGAGGAGAATTCTAACCTATCATTCCATCTCGGAGGTAGCTCCCCCATTTGAGAGACATACACAAGGGGGCCCCATTCTAACCTACAACCAGAACAGGGGCGGGGAGGGAAATAAAACAACAAAAACAAAATGTAGAGCGTTTTTATTTAGAGCTGAAATAGCGATTTGATACGGAGGCGCCATCTATTGGCGTCGTAATGCATATAGAGGTATATTTTCATCCGACTCCCTCTATTAGATTGATGCGACTAGGGTAGGAAATTGTAATTTCAGGAGACAGGTGCGAGGACCCTCATTCTTACCTATAATTCCATATCGGAGGTAGGTTCCCTATAACCAGAACAGGAGTGGGCAGGGAAAAAACAACAAACAAAATGTAGGGTGTTTTTATTTACAGCGGAAATAGTGATTTGAAGTTTATTATTACAATTAAAGCGCTTACTCTACTTACATAAAATTTGCGTCGAAGAGGACCGACGACGGCAACGCCCCTATTTTTTTTGGATGACAGCATTGTTATTCATACCTAACTGTAAATTCTCCATTTGGTCGAGGCCGTTCTACAAATAGACTCTTAAAATGTATAATATGTCTTAGCGGAATATTTACCAGGATTTTAAGGTGGTTAAATAGTAAAATGGACATTTAGCTGCGTATATTCTAGAAGAGGAACAAGTTACCGAATTATCGATCTACCTTGTATAGCTTTAGTTAAATTATTATTGGGTAGATACACCTCTTTCCATGACCACCCAGGAGGCAATAAATTCACACTAGAAATAATGCAATTTATTGGAGATGTTTACGGTCTCGTTATAGGATTCCCCATTAGATATTTCTCTACACAGGGTGTATAAAAAATAACTAATAGGCCTACCTTTTTAATAGTACTGCTTGCGCATAAGTAGTAACCCGTTAGCAAAGGATAAGGTGTATAACAGAGTTGAACCTTAACATTTTATTAATGAAATCTTAAATTTATACAAGAATTTACTATTTTTAGCTTTATACAGGGGTAGTTTGCTAATAACCTTTAGTCTAAGAATATTCCTAAAATAATATCCTAATTTGTATACAAATTTCCTAGGATTTTGACAATTTGTAACTAATTCATCAAAAATCACAACCTTAATCAACTTCCATCTGTTCAACATCTTGAGGCTTATTGATAGCATAATGGCCCCACGGTAGAGTGTTAAATGAGTCAGGAATCAGGTATCTCTTATCATCCTCAGGACTTAGAGCAATTTTCGACTGCGTTATGGAATAAACTTGATGTTTATCCGTACGAATCAAATTTTGAGATGTAGTTTTGCGCTTATAGGTCTCCAGACACTCCACATAATCATCAAAGGTAATTTTAGTTTCTACTACACTTTTCTTTATCCCCTTTGCCTTCTTAGTCAAACCATAATTTTTAATAATCGTAGCAATTTCATCCTCATCATACTCCTCCGCTTCCAATTTCTGTTGTAGTTTTATTAAATCGTCCTTAGTGGATAATACTTTAGTGGTGTACAGTTTCGATCGTAATCCTACATAATCGGTCATTATCTGTCCATTATTTTCATCTTTCATCATGCCCAACACTTTCTTATTTACAAGGGGTATGCCATATGGGTTATTGGGGTCATAATCGCTAGTATCGTAATATTTAAAACAGTCGCTTTTTATAGCCATATAAGGGTCTTGTTCACGAATTTCGTAAATTAAGCTGTCCGTATCTGTGTAAAGAACAGTGCAGTTATCTCCAAATCTATCCATCATGTAGTCATAATGGAAGCTGTATATAGTTGTCTTGGCTAGATCAAGAATAGCTTGGCCCACGTATATAGGCTTATTTAAATAAATTTCAAGCTTATTCAATTCTACAGCTACCAAGTTTTCGTTAAAAATGGCGCAAGATTTAAATTCCGGTTTCGCAATGTATGATTCTGCGCCGTAACGTCCTTTCCATTGCGTTAGTAATTTGATATTAACCCGTTTTCTGACATTTTCCATAGTCTTCCCAAAGACTGCGTTATTCATCAACTTAAACAAGTTCTTCTCAAATTCATTCTTGGCTTTTTTTCTTAGTTCTGTATTAAGGTCAATGTAGGACTTTAGCCAAGGGGACTGTTTAAATTTGAGTACCCTATGTACTTTGGAGAGAATTAGGCCATGGGCTAATGCTTGCTTCAAGGCTCGATAGTGGATGACGTATTTTTCTTTATTATTTAAGGTCGCCATGAGTTTTGAAATTGCCGCAGCTTCAGTTGGCGGTTTCATAGTCTTCGGGTTGATGTGTAATGCACAGAACGGTAAATCCGTGTGAGCGTCATGCAAATGCTGTGGATACTCCAAATCAACTTCTAGAATGTAGCCTTCATCTGCATCATCCGGAATCGTAGTGATATCGATGTTGGAGTCTACCCATTCAAAGCCTCCATATGGAAGATATTGACTCATACTCCAGCCATACTGGTTATTGATATCGTTGTACATTAGATAGACATCCGGTTTCGTTGAATCATATTTGGGCATATATTTGTTGTTTGCATGAGCTCTTCTTTTAGAGCAGACTTGACTTAACCCTCCACGAATACCCCGCTCGACAAAGAGAAACATATCCTGGTCGGTAAGGAGTTCCAGCTCTTGTCGCGTGTATTTCAACATGGCATCCCAAGTAAAGCCTGGTAGTGTAAAATAGTGGGCCGGATCTAAATCATAAGTGCTAATACAGCTTGATCTAAACTGTTCAAAGACATCTGCAAGGAGTAGAATATCAGTCTTCATGTACAAGTCTACATATTGACCCAAGTTGCTGCAGTTAAATCTGTCCCACACCTCCTGAGCTCTACGATACATTTTTCTGGGACAGGGCTTATCTTCTAGCTTATTGTAGAAGTCATCTTGAGGAGGTAGAGTTGGCTCTTCGAAGCGGTCAAACGAGTCGAGGTAATCATACGGCATGACTCCTTTTTTAGTTAAAAGATTAAATTGATCCGCAGGTAGTGTAGAGAATTGCGCCTTGAGATTGGGAAATTCTGTCAGTGCTGACGATAGGGGAAGGTGGGGCAAGTTGTTACAAGGGCAAGTTGTTACAATTGAGTTGTATGGTATCTCCATCTATCATAGAATCATTTAATTTACATTGCGCGATTGAGGTACTCCATTGCAATTAGTCTGTGACATTACAGAGTTCTGACAACACTTTAGTTTGTGTTATTAATGAAAGTCGTTTTTATGCTGTCGAAAGTAATTTCTTCCTTTCTGTGAATCGATAATCATCCCAAGAAAACGGTGAGTAGCTACTTAATTTTATTTATACCGAAACAAAGCCTATGCTTTGATAGACTTTTCTCACTCATTTGCTTTCAATAATATTCAGTGCAATTATCACTACCCCTACATAACCTTGACACGAATGTATGGGGCAAGTTGTTACGTCAAATGAAGGGCACGTTGTTACATGTAACAACTTACCCCATCCAGAAAAAAATTGAGGAAAAATGACATTTATTACATTGTTACAGGTTTATTAGAGTTGTAATAATGGTTAGGGATTACAAGCGCAAGACTGACAGGGGCAATACTCCTGCTGAAGTTTTTCAATCTGCCGCGCACGCAATAACCCAAGAAAACTTATCGATAAGAAATGCTGCCGAGCGATACAACATTATCTTTATGACATTGCATCGTTATGTTAAGAGATCTCGTTTACAAGAAAATAATGACGGTGGTGCCACTCATGTTGGTTATACATCACACCGAAAAATATTCACCGACAATCAAGAAGTAGAACTTGCTAACTATGCTGCAGATTCAGCAAAACTATACTTTGGCCTTACTACAAAGGATTTACGACAATTAGCGTACCAGTTTGCTGTTACAAATGGTATCCCAGTGAACCAAGTATGGAAAGACAACCATATGGCGTCAAAAGACTGGCTGTTAGGTTTTCTAAAAAGAAATAAGGACCTTTCCATAAGAGAACCTGAAGCCACAAGTTTATCTCGTGCAACAGCATTTAATCGTCATAACGTTAACTTGTTTTTTAATAACCTTGGCAGCGTGTACGAAAAATATAAATTTGAATTCCATAATGTCTACAACGTTGACGAAACAGGGTTAACCACAGTGCAGAAACCGTCAAAAGTAATAGCTAAGAGAGGTACCAAACAAGTGGGTGCCATGACATCAGGAGAGAGAGGGCAACTAGTGACAATGGCCTTAGCAGTTAATGCGAGCGGCAACAGTGTGCCACCCATGCTTGTATTCCCACGGAAGAATTTCAAAGACTTTATGCTTTCGAATGCACCTCCTGGTTGTAAAGGTGCAGCACATCAGTCGGGCTGGATGACTAGCGAGAACTTCCTTATTTTTATTGAACACTTTGTGCAATTTGTGAAATGTAGCAAGGACAAACCAGTATTACTCATATTAGATAACCATGAGTCTCACTTGTCAATTTCCGTCTTAAATTATTGTAAACTTAACGGAGTGGTTCTCCTTAGTTTCCCACCGCACACATCACATCGACTACAGCCCCTAGATCGAACTGTTTATGGACCTCTCAAGAGATATTATAACAGCGCTGCGGATGGTTGGATGAAATCCAATCCTGGAAAGCCTATGACAATTTACGACATTCCAGGTGTGTTGGCTAAAGCTCTACCTTTAGCAGCTACGCCTAATAATATCCAGAATGGTTTTGCAGTGACAGGTATCTGGCCATATAATAGAGATATTTTCACAGATCAAGATTTTTTACCCGCAGAGGTTACAAATAGACCATTTGTCACAAACACTCCAGTAGACAATCCAGTTCAACTTAACGAAGATGCAATAATTATGCCAAAGGAACGAACGCCATCACCACAGCCTTCAACATCTCGTAGTAGCAAAAGTGGTGGCCATTTCACCCCTCAGCAAATAAAACCGTTTCCCAAGGCTCCAGCACGAAAGCAGCAGAAAGGACGGCGAAAGCGGAAATCTGAAATATTAACTGACACTCCAGTTAAGGCTGCTCTGGAGGCAGAAGCTGAAATGAGGGAAAATAGGAAGAAGAAAGCTGAAAGGACAAAAAAAAATATGAGTGGGAAAATAAGTTTGGCATCTACCAGTAAAAGAACAACTCTAATAAAAAAATACCCAAAACAGCCAGATACAGATTCTGAATCTGATGATGAAGATGCGCTTTGTCTCCAATGCCTAGAAGCGTATTCTTCATCTAGAAATGAAGAATGGATTCGATGTACCAAATGCAAAAGATGGGCGCATCTTAGGTGTGCAAAAAATGACGATTATTATGTTTGCCTCCATTGTCTTTCCGATAGCGATGATGATTATTGAGTTTTTTTGTTTATATTTAATTTTTTCCTTAATAAATATATTTTAACAACAATAGTGAGATGTGTAACAACTTGCCCCTGACACTGTAACAATTTGCCCCACATAGGGGTAACTTGTTACAAATAACATCTGTAATATCAAGTTTAAATAAAGGCAACCTCGGCCACGTAAAGTTATAAATTAATTGATGTAATGATAAAGCAAGGGCCTGTGAACGTGACCAAACATTTGAATTTTCAAAACAATCGAAATATGCCTTTAGAAAAATTAAATAGTAAATATTGTAACAACTAGCCCCACCCTCCCTAGTTTATCTGCCCCGACGCATGAACGGAAGCTATCGATAAATCTGAAGCAGTGCGTGACTCGTTGATGTGTTTGGTAAAAGAAATATATTTCTCCTTGGTTATAGGGAGCAAGTCGATCTTGCCGTCCATTCTAGTGGCAATATCTGTTACAACAAAGTGAGCATCATATCCACTCAAGTTGTGGAACACCACCGGAATTGTATGAGTGTCCTGGTAGTTGACGTTGCATCCCTCACATGCCGCTCCGCGGAAGTTGTTCTCCGGGATAAGGTGATTGTGATCTCGAACTTTCTTTTGACCAGATTTAAATGACTGTTCACAAATATGGCAGTGCGTTGCTGCTTGAAATTCAAGGTCCTGCTGTGGTGTCATATGCATCTTGTAGGGGCAAAGAAACACCGTAGAGACATCTTCCGCAAGCTTATTCATCTCGTCAGCAAACCATCGCATACAGTCTTCACCGCGGTAGCTGTTGTAGAACGAAAGAGATTCATCGTATGAGCACTTGAAGTAGTATCCCACAGCTGCTGGAATATGTTGTTGGTATGCAGTCTTTTTTGTGCTAGGTTTCAGAACGCTCTCGAGATCTGCATATACGACAAAGGGGGCTTTTATTTTATTTTTAAAATTTTTAAACTTCAACATCTTTTTTTCCTCTGTAGGCATCTTGATGGCTGTATCATTCTTTTGTATGCAATCCTTAATATGCTTATGTAATTTATCTTCAGAACGGTAAAAATGTAGACATCTATCGCAAATATACTTTTGCCTTTTTTCTTTGCTTAACTGCTTCGATACTAGCCGTGAAAGATTTTTTATCCAAACATAATGGAACTTGGTCGATTGTTCGTAGCAGTCTTGCACTAAAAGCAGGTTCACATGTTTATCCCTCTTTTCCTTCGTTAGGTAGGTAGGCAACGTATTAAATTGGTCTTTTTTCTCCTTCTTCAGAATATACACGTTAATGGAGATGTTGTTTTGTTTTTCAAAGTTCGGAATTTGTCGCATAGTCATCGGAAACTGGATCCCTTTTAGCTTGAGCACGGAAGAGTAGTGAGGGTATTTGGATATTCTTTGAGGATGTTTATCAACAGGATACAACGCTGAAACCACCGCCCACGCAAAGCACGCATTGTCATCGTTCTTAACGTTGATACAAGCTTCTTTTCTCTTAATCAGGACAGGTAACTCAATATATGAAGAGCCAAGTTGAGGTGTAAATTTGTTAATGTTCACTCCTAAATTAACAACGGCACTAAGTCCCCAACCACTATCACGTTCTTGAAATTCCGATAATTTCTTCATTATTGGTTTCTCAACCTTCTCCTTAAACCACTCATCTATGTTAGTATCCCTATATATTGCCGCATTTGATGTTGTAAAGTACTTATACTCATTAAGCATCTTTTCACCTTGAGTAATCACAAATTCCCCGCAAAAAATCGCATTTATTTTCACAGCCTCATCTTGCTTCAACGCGTTATGAATTCGGCTTTTGAAGATGGTCTTACAATCCATTAAGAAGTTGCCGGGGTCTTTATGTTTAAGATTAGTGATAACTCCAGTTCGTATTCTATTGCTAAAAGCCGAAATGGAGTCATCCCAATGCACGCGATCTTTTGCGGTTTCTTTTCTATTACTAAAAGCCGAAGTGGAGGTTCCTTTATTCAAAGATATACCCAAGCCTCTCCTTTGTTCTAATTTAAAGTGTTTACGCATCGATTTAATATTACGTAAACAAGCCTCAAGATGTTGCCTTTCACCTATGGATAATGACCTACGCATCGAATCTTGAATTCTACGTCTAGCCTTATCACACTTAATTATCCCTTGCCTCACGGTTTTGCCACTATACTTAGTTCTAAGCACACTTAAAATACTTGCAATCTGTTTTACTAAATCGGTAAACATCTTGCACGTCTAAAAGCTCAAAATACTAAATAATAAAAGCAATATTAATAACAAAACTCGCCTATAGATATAATACGTCTAAGAAAATACACACTAACAGATAAAATACGACTAATAAAATTCGCACCAACAGATACAATACGACTGATCTCAACGAATGATCGAATTGGAATGGGAAAAATCTGAATAATGTATCGCATATATAGCGAACTCCTCCTAGATACCCCCTCTAACGTTACGATAAATTCGATAATAAATGTATCGCATATATAGCGAACTCCTCCTAGATACCCCCTCTAACGTTACGATAAATTCGATAATAAATGTATAGGGAGTTGCGAAAGTGATATAGGTTGGTATAAGCAAATTCTATTTATAGGTCATTAATCTATTTATAGGTATATTAGGAATAAAAACAATTTATGCAAAACGTGTTTATTAAGGGTATCTAAACATTACGGCGTTATTTATTATACCGTGATTTGCGCAATTACATTTTTCAAACAATTTTTCGGACTCCTCGTTGGAACAAAATGCTGAAAATTCAGTAACGCCAATGATGTGAGTCACAAGTTCGGCGGCATATCCTCTTCTTCGATACTCCGGTAAAATATAGATGTAATTCAGCATCTTGGGATTTTTTATGAATATCTAGAGGATCGAAGTTCATTCTTGATATTAGCGCAAATGCTGCAGGTTTCGAATTCAGGTACCTAATGTAGCAGTAGACGCCCTGATCGATGTACCACTGATAGAGAAAAACATCATCTATCTTTAAACGCTTTATCTCCTTAACTGCTTCTTTACCTCGAAATAATCGTATATTCGTCATCTTCTGAACTGAAAACGTATATCACTCTACATCTATATTTATATGGGTAGGTATGCAATAACGGAAGCAGCATCCGGTCATCGGCAGGAAGCAGCATCCGGTAAATTCTAATCAGCAGGAAACAGCGTCCGGTCGTTAACAGGAAACTAACATCCGTTCACGTCAACAGGAAGCAGCGTCCGCTGTTGTAAACAGGATATCCGAATCAGCAGGATATGCTAATCAGTAGGAAACGTAAATGGCGGGAATAGGAAACAGCGCCCGGT
>NW_022172132.1:0-6136 GCF_008802855.1 Photinus pyralis
GAGAATAGTATATTGAAACACAAGTGTTACAATGCGACCTATTGTAATAAAACTATCTTGTGGCACGAGTGGCGACGCGAAGCGTAGCCACGAGTGTCCGCAAGATAGGAGTATTACAATAAAGCATTGTAACACGCGTTTTTCATACTATTTTTTCTATTTTGGTGCTTTAATTTAATTAAAAAAAATCATTATCAGAAACTATAGGGAACATTAGAACTAACATGTTTTATGTTGGGAACACTTTTTATGCCGTTAAGTTTTAGGTTGGCAGCGTAGTAAGACTGACATGTTGAAGTTCAAACATGGAAGTACCCAACGAAGTACCTACTTGTACTAACTAGTAACTGCCAACTTAAGAGATGAGTTACCAAAAAAAAACGACTATAATCACTGTCTTTGTACAACTGTTTTCGGCCCAAAACAGTTGTACAAAATCATCATTGTGACACCGAAATAGAAAAAATGTTTTTTCTATTTCGGTGTCACAATGATGATTTTGTACAACTGTTTTCGGCCGAAAACAGTTGTACAAAGACAGTGATTATAGTCGTTTTTTTTTTTGTAACTCATCTCTTAAGTTGGCAGTTACTAGTTAGTACAAGTAGGTACTTCGTTGGGTACTTCCATGATTGAACTTCAAAATGTCAGTCTTACTACGCTGCCAACCTAAAACTTAACGGCATAAAAAGTGTTCCCAACATAAAACATGTTAGTTCTAATGTTTCTGATAATGATTTTTTTAAATTAAATTAAAGCACCGAAATAGAAAAAATAGTATGAAAAACGCGTGTTACAATGCTTTATTGTAATACTCCTATCTTGCGGACACTCGTGGCTACGCTTCGCGTCGCCACTCGTGCCACAAGATAGTCGTATTACAATAGGTCGCATTGTAACACTTGTCTTTCAATATACTATTTCATTGTCAAAATCGGCAAATTTCCGTTTTTCTGGCATATCTGGGAGTAATCATAATTTTTTGATTATTTGTTAATTGCGTAACTTTTCCCTAACTTAACCATCGTCGTACTTTCTATGGTTTCTATGGTTATGATGGACATCCTTATTTTGGACACAGTGTATATGGTTAATTTCGTTTTTTTTTTGAGAATATCTTCGGAATTTCCGAATTTTTTTAAACTGCCCTTTGTTTTGTTAGCATACCAAATCGTATCATATTATCCCAAATATTTTATGAGGGGGAGTTATTGTAACGTATTTTGCGAAAATGATGCGCAATTTTGTGTAGCTTATATCAGTTATATCACAGCACACAGAATCAAACAACTTAATTTTAACATCTTGTCTCCTGAAGTAATATAGAAAATACATTTTTAGCGCATTTTTCAACGAAGTTGGGTGCGCTATTGCAGCCACTTTATCTCTCCGTCCGTCTGTCCGAGGCCTTAACTACTCTTACAGTTTTCAAGATATTTAGCTCGTTCTTTTTGCATACGGTAGCGTATAGCTCTGGCACCTGAGCCAAGGAAAATCTTGGCGATTAAACTGCGCATGCGCAGGCTGCGCAATATCAACATTCTTATTTATTAATATATTTTGTTAAAATTTTAACCACAGATACTTATGGTAAAGATAAACATATCGCATATAGTAATCCGCCTCGTAATCAGCTAATCACAGATGCGTTTGACGAAGTTTTCCATTGTGTATATATTAGATGTAATAAAAACGAGTTACCTTACGGTGTTTGATAATATATAAACAAAATTTTTATTTGTTTTCTATTTGCGATCGATTTCGGTGTTTACCATCGTCAGGCTTGCGTCAATTATGCTTATAAGTATTTCAGATGAAAGGGTGATGCAGGGAATAGATACTTGAAATCTGTGGTTTTGTGTGATGTTTATTTTGGGTTATTTGGTAGATATATTATAATGTATAATTTGGGGGAAAAAATAGTATATTATATACCGCGGGACTGAAGTAGTACTTTTAATCCCGAAGGTAAAGTTTATAATTTACCTGAGGGATTAAGACCACTACTTCAGTCGCAAGGTATATACGATATTTTTCGTACTTCCGAAACCGAAACACTTAATATGTATGGAGCTAGAGAACGCGTTCTTTCAAAAAATCGCTGCTTAACAAGTTACCATAGGAACGTTGCGTTGGTATGACAATCCCTATGCCATGGTAAAAAATAATTTGGAAACTGTCATTGCTAGTGTCATAATTTTGGTGGTGGGTGACAAAGGTGTATTTGATATTGATAAAAAGCGGCCAAAGTAGGTAAAGAATTGATACCACCGGAATCCAAAAAACTATATGAGCAGCAGTACGATGCGTTAAGAAGTAGTGCCGCATACAAAATGTGGAACAACCTACTGAAATTGCCTTGTTAGTAATTTCATCCTTCCGGGATTTTCGTCTAATTTTAATCCCGGCGGGACAAAAAGTGACACTTCAGTACTTGTCATAATGGAGTGAAGTTGTTACTTTAGTCCCGGAAGTACGAAATAGTACATTATATATCAAGGTAGAGAAGTCCACTATTATTGCCTGAGCACCAAGATTACATCTCGAGGCGCTTGCGCCGAGGGGTGTAAGGTGCGAAGGCAATAATAGACTTATCTACCGTGGTATATATACTATTTTTTTCACTACTAGCACTTGAAATCCTCTAAATTAACATATTATATTGATAAGAGAGTTAACGGTTGGACAGAATTGTTTGTTTCTTAATTTAACATGTCAATCAGTACGTGGAAGTACAAGTCAAACAGGCCGTATTTTGTTCTGTCATTGAGATTTTTCAAAGAGTAATTTCGTTCGAATTTTTTCAAAATGTGATAATTTTAGGTATGTAATTTCTCTGGAAATGGCGAATGGTGGCAATTATTCATTTTAGAGAACTTGTCTAAACGTTTATTGAGCGACATTTCGGGCTGCGTTTTCTAAAAGTGACAGCGTGACAGTTCTCATTATTGACTACTAGTTAATAATGTCCACATTATTAACCACTTTGAACAATTGCCGAGAAAGCCTACTTTACAAGTGGAAAAAAGGTTAATAATCATGTCATCAGACGCTAGTAGTGAAAAAAAATTTATATATTAGTAAACACCGTAAGGTAACTCGTTTTTATTAATCACAGATGCTTTGCCATTAGTGGTGCGCATGCTCAGTTAGTGCTAACTTCCTTACTTATGAAGCTATTTCTTTGAAATTTTAACCATAGATGCCTCTAGTAACGAAAAACATAGCTCACATAGTTATGGCCTTTTGGGAAGCACTGATCAATTCATGGAAAATGCGCTGAAGTTACTCGCCTTAGGGCGAAAACCTTTTTACTTGTTTATAATCACTTGCAGATTTGTTAACTTTTTTTTACTATGCCTATGCATATTATCAGAAAATAAACATTGTAATAATCATTTCCATACCTTGTTATACTTTCTCTTCATAACATACGAACTGAGAGACAAAAATTAAATTATCAACGTAAGTCCATTTAAAAAGTTATCAATTACGTAAGTATGTCAGTAAATTGGTAACCCTCCAAAATTCCAACATTTGAGTTTTCTTCTTTAACTTTTTCTCAGGAACCATAGCAGAGGGAAAGTCGAGGGGAAAGTATGGAACTTGGGTTTTTGGTTATGCTAAATATTTCCTACAACAGGGAGATGTGAACGTGGTGCGAAAAATTCAAAGCTAAACGAAATTTGTTATATGTCGTTGCGGAGTGTTTTTGCATATTAAGATAACGAATCACATCCAAGGGTTTTTAATTAATTTATGAACGTTCTGCTGGGTCTATTTGTCAATTTCTACCAGAGAATTCACGGTCTTCTGAAGTAGGAATGTCACAGAACTCAAATATGAAATTGGGGAGGGTTTGTAAGTCGCGCACAAATCTTGAAATATTATATTTTTATTTTTTATTTCCTGAAAAGGTATAGGTATGGGGGGACCATTTGCGCTAAAATTTCAAAAATCCTTTCTGTATTTGGATGTATTGAATGACCGTTGGATAAAAATGATGAAAATCATTCTATTCGGCAAGAATATTAAAAACAACGTACCAAGTGAAAGGAGTGTACTTATAATAACCTAATAATAATAATAATCATTATGTAACAATAATTATAAGGATAAATCACTAAAAACGGTCCACATAGTAACAACAAACCAATTCCATTTCACACACCTAAGTCATTTCATAACCTGTACGGCCACAAGTCATCATCAATTGTGCAACCTAGCTTATTATATTCCTGAAAACTGCTCGTACTTCAATCGTACAAGCAAAGAAAGTTCAACGAACTATTTTGCGTGTAACTAAATAATTTGTCCGAAACACAAAGAATTCATGACGACAAAATTGCCAAATAATGTTACAGTCGAATACAATGAATGTGTAATTTAAAGATGTCTCGACAAGTGCTAGATCATTACACCCACGACCGAATCGAATGCACGTGCATGTCGGATAGGGAAAAAATTAATTATATTATGTACTTACTTTTTGCTAACTTATCCAAATTATTCTGGCAGTTCTGAAACAAAATACAACTTGAATAAAGTATTAAAAACTTATGTTATTTTTTAAGCAATTTCACATAATAGTTCGTTTTCAATACACCGTTATAATAGTAATAGTTTTAGTCCCCCATCATTAACAGTAACACAATATTAAGAGATGAATAGAAAAAGAAATTGCAATTCAAACAGTTATCATAACGTTCTAAAAAAAAGTAGCGCGCGGTTATTTCTTATTTTATACTCGTATTTACAGTCTGTACAAGAAGATGAAAAGTTGTACATTAATAGAAGTATTGTTTATAATAAACACAGAGTAGGTCGGTTATTCTGGAGAGGCTTCGACAACTAATATCAGGAAAAATCGAGGGAAAAATGTGACTTATTAACCACGCCCCCTCTTCAACAATGCACCAATGCAGTGATATATTGCGATTTTTATCACAAATAACTTAGGTCCGAAAGATGATTCTAGAAAAAAAGTAAAGAAAAAACATACATCATAGGTTGTTTTGTGATGATTGAAGTGTAACAAGTTTTTGCCAATTGGCGTCAATAAGCTTTGATTGAACTCAAATATCATGAAGGATAAAACTATGTTAACCCCCACCCTCACCTCGCTCCTCTGATCTCGATAAGGAACCGGGTCGAGGCGCGGTAGGTACTCGATTCTTTTTTGGTAACCTTTCATTAGAATACCATCAATGGTAGCAGCAGAGAAAATAAAAAAACCACATTAACATCGCACCCTAATTTGTTTTATTGTACCGAGTGACCCAATAAGACTCCTCGGCCATATCTCGAGAACCGTTCGTCATATGGCTTAGGGGTAACAAAAATTATTGGGGAAAGCGGTCATGAAGAATCGCTGGAGAATATTTTCAAGTTCTAAAAATGACCAACAGTGGGCGTAACTGCCATCTTAAATTTTAAAATTGCATTTTCTTTCAATTTCGCATAATAAACTAACAATATTTTTAAAGAGAGCCAGTTTATCTATCATTTTCGTAAAAACAAAAACTCAATTATTTCACAAACGAAGATGGTGTGGGGCGTTCAATTGTTTTTGCAATAACCTGCGTAACTTAACCGTTTGACCGATTTTAACAAATTTGGTATGGTTGAAAAGAGCATTCCTTGGGCAATGAGAATCAACCAAAATATAGTTAATTTAGTTGAATCCTTCTCCGCCAGGGGGCTAGTTTTGACACTATGACCCAAAATCCTAAAGAAACCAAAAAAATCAAATGGAATGATATGACTTTTTCTTTATGAAAAAGTAGCCAAATAACATCCAAAGAGGCCAGTGAAAACCGTTTTTCAAAATCTCGTTCCTAACCTCAAATATTGGGAAAATGAGATTAATTAATTAATTAATTAAAATGCTTAAATTGTATCTTAAATTTACTTTTTACGTATTTCCGGTATTTGTCGATGGCGTGAAAGAAAAGCACCCTACACTTTTAGGTAGGCCTTGGAAAAATAAACAAATGAAACATGGTGCATTATAAAATAATAGCAGCCGTAATTTGTAAATTATTCTGTTGTGTTTACATTCAGAAAGTGCAGTTTTTTGAAATTGTAATCTTTTCTAAAATGCCGATTTAACCAAGAAGCATTTAATATGCTGGCG
>NW_022172133.1:0-524 GCF_008802855.1 Photinus pyralis
ATTACAATTTCAATTTTTAGTCTTGTTGTTAGTATCAGTGGATGCGCAATAATTTTCTCTTTCCAATGATACCATTACCTTTTCTGTAGAATAAGTTGGCGAGCAGAAATCCGCAAAAACGTTCAACTCCATGTTAAATCCCTATGTTCGAGTTTGAGAACGGACACACGGTATATACATTTAAGAAAAATTCCCTGTATATTAATTTTGTTACATGTAGAATCGTGTCAAAGTAAACCACTTCATTAGCCTCATCTTATCTGTACCTACACGTAGCAACCCATTGCCTTTCGCCGTCAATTTGGGCAGTTTGGCGGGTCCGTTAACTTGGCCCCCCCCCCACTGTTAGATTTGATAGTAGTATTATTTTTAAATGAATGCGCTCGTTATGCGCCACCGATAATAACTCTTGCGGCATTATCGTTTTTTAGAAATCCGGAAAAACAATGGGGGGGGGCAAGTTAACGTAGCCCCCCCTCCCTCCCAGTACGTATTTTGTCGCTTGTAACTAGGTCACCTGATAC
>NW_022172134.1:0-1115 GCF_008802855.1 Photinus pyralis
AAACGTCAAATCCGACAAACGTCACACTCTCGCACAAGGTTGCCGGGTAACTTCTACGTGATTGGTTGTAGGTTTGTGACGTATTTAGACGGAAGCGTTTCAAATTCGAACTAAAAACACAGCTTTTCAATAATTTATTTTGAGTTTATTTTACTCGTAAATAAAAATTGAGGACACACGGGCCTTTTTATTTTTAATGTACTTTGTAGATCAGAAATAAAAAATGAAGCCGGGATGCCCCCATTTGCAGTACCATGGGCATATACCACAGATCTAAAATCCGTAGCATTTTTTTTAAATTACAACCGTAGTTACGGCAAAAACCCAATTTTAAATCATTTACTTTCACTATTCTTTCACACTACATAAAGTAAAAATATCATAATTCTTAATTTACATTCCCAATCTGACTAAATCGAGAAGAGCGCCGACTTGGAATTAGGAAAGTATGACCCATGACTGTAAATGAAACACCTGTATAAAACACATTACACCTGGATACATTCGGATATGCAAAGTTAAAACAAACAAAAACAATTAGGTGAATATTCCTTTAAACGGCATTAGTATAACTTCAATTAAAATGTATAGCCGGTTTCGTACAAAAATAAAACCCAAACTCTACGCTAAAGTAAAGGGTATCACAGAATTAATCTACAAAATAAACAATTTAACCGAAAATATCTTCTCTCTAAAAGCCTAAAAGTTGGTAGTAAATCATAAGTTAAAAATTAAAGACCGGGTGTTGTGAATCGATATTACGTAATCCCTGTGGCAATCTCGAAACTAAGTCTATCTCGCATTAAATTTGCATCAAGTTAAGTGTTCTCCCAGAGTGTATTCCTTAAAGACTTGGTCCGAAGTCAGAAAGCGGAAGAAGACTTCCTCAGAATTCCCTAAGAAGCTTATGCTTTGCTTTAAGTGCCTCGATATCGCGACATGATCGATAAACAGAACCTGCACTTCGCTCTTGGTTGATGGAATTTTGATACTTACGGCTTCAAGTAAAGTTAGAAAATACTGACGTTTACGTATCGTATAAAGTTTCCTTGATTAAATTATTATTAACTTTCGTTTTCATTTTAATGGGAAATTTATTATTAAATAAGAAGATA
>NW_022172135.1:0-5757 GCF_008802855.1 Photinus pyralis
TTTTCACGTTTGTTGGTTGATCGCTATTTATTTATTCAAAATTCAAAACTTTGGGCGTATAGTTAACCCCCCACTTTTTGAATTTTCAAAATATCTTTATTGCAATCATTTGCTGGTGTTTGTTAGTTGCATTTTTACGTTTGTTGGTTGATCGCTATTGAATTATTCAAAATTCAAAAATTTGGGCGTATAGTAAGCCCCCCACTTTTTGAATTTTCACAATATTTTTATTGCAATCGTCTGTTGGTCGTTTGTTGCTGTTTGTTAGACACATTTTCACGTTTGTTGGTTGATCGCTATTTATTTATTCAAAATTCAAAACTTTGGGCGTATAGTTAGCCCCCCGCACTTTTTGAATTTTCAAAATATGTTTATTGCAATCGTTTGCCGGTGTTTGTTAGTCACATTTTTACATTTCTTGGTTGATCGCTATTGAATTATTCAAAATTCAAAAATTTGGGCGTATATTTAGCCCAGGATTTTTCCCAAGTTGCAATATTCCATTTGTTTAGTTGTAATCGTTTGTTGATCCTAGGTCATTCGCACATAGAGTGTTATGCTACAACGCAGATACGCTTGTAGAAAGACGAGTATACGTGTAGCTACCAGGGCCGTATAATTGACAACTTTAGGGACGGCGCTGCATAATGTGCGGTGGGCGACATCTGGGCGCCATCCCCGAGCGTGTTATACTAACGTAGTGATTTTTCAGTTTTTTCCTATCACCGATTTTTTCAAACTGATGTCGTTGAAAAGATCTTGTAAACGCGCACGCGTACTCTTGAGCCGGAAAATGTTTTTTTTCCGAGGGGCGAAATAAATGACCTTTTCCAAAGCGCGCGCCTGCGAGCTTTGTCACGCGGTTTAAAGTTTCGTAAAGTTCGAATCGCGGTCTCTCCTTCTCGTGTCACCAATAGAAGCTCCAGCTATGAGAAATGCCCCAAAAATTTAATACTATTTTGTGGAGGGATTTTAGCGAAATTCAACTGTGGGGGCGTCAGAGTGGGTACCGACAAAGAGAATGTGGTAGCCTCCGTCAAGATTTGGCAAAACTGGCAAGTAGAATACTGATCTGCCACACAAAAATGCGCTGAAGTGTCTCACACGACGATTTTGATAGCTTTTTATTGGAAATTAATTAGCTCACTTGGGTTTCATAATTGTTGGTAGATTATCAATGTTACTAAAGTCGTGTTTGGAATTTTTTCGTTTTTTGAGCTTTTTCTTCAATAGGGACTATAATATTTTTTGTTTCATCAAAAAGTATAGATAAAAAAAACCGAAGAAAATGACACCAACTGGAACTCCCTACGATAAATCTCTGAAGGACAATTTTTATTTGTAGAAAAAAGTTTTGAATATTTCGAAACCTCTTAATTTTTTATATTGAAAAAATTTGTAGTTATTTGATGCATAAAATAGTATACTTCAACCAAATCTCGTTTGCGGAAATAAAATACAAAAAACACGGTTTTCCGCTATTTTTTCGGTTACGTGAGGTTATGTGAGAAAGAGACTGGAAAGAAAGTTGAGTTTTTTACAATCTACAACTTTTCCATTGAACACTTTTGTGTATGATCTCAACCTTTGCCGGAAATTGCCGTCATACGATTTTTACCCCTTTTCATTCTCCCCAAAAGCTTAGTCCCACTCCCCTGCTCCCGTATTTATTTTTTTTTGTATTTGTTATAGACCATTTTAAAATATTCACGTGGCAAAGCTGCATTCGCAATTTTTTTGTCTAATTCGCCTGGACCATTTATATGTTTCAAGAGTCGATTCACATCCTTTACACTAGGAAAATCCATCTTTTTTGAAAGAAATGCGACGGCAAAACAAATTTCCGGTCTTGAAGCTACAACTAGGAATAGAGGCGACCCAATAGCTTTACGGTATGGAACTTTAGTTACTAATTCCAAGTGTGATTTTCACTGAGCGCATTCCAATTTTTGAATTGAGAACTTTCAATGGCTTCGGTGTACTTAGACGGTTCCAGCTTCATCAGCTATCATGATACAGCATTCTGAAGTTCCACTGAGTGCATAGTCCTTCAACTTATTCGACATCTTCAATTTGGATCTGTCTCGGAGTTTCCACTGCTCTTTTCTTCCATTTTCTTTAAATTTTAGTTGATCCTGGGCCCTGGTGGCAACAAACATGGCCTTGATTCCACATGTGTTTTGCAATCGAATCCGTAGGTTCTTGGAATGTTTTATGGAATGCTGGAATTATTAGTTTATAAAATCAATGATGTGATTACACTGTACTTTATTAAAAAGATAGCTAGGAGCTATTTATTAATTTTATGGAAAGTGTAGTTTGCCATGAGCATAATTTAGAGATTTTTTAAGACTCTTCAATAGTTAGAAAATCTAAAAGGCTTGAACTTTTGATCATCTCGTGGTCTTTTTGGAATTTTCTTACACCGAGTTTTCTATAGAGTTGTTTTAGAACCATTGTTACAACCTTACAGAACTTTTCAGAAGTCTATGAATATGCATTTCATTTTTCGTAGTTTTACATCCACTAATACAATTGTCGAGTCATAATCTTCTCTATGGTGCACATCTTAGTAAGGATGAATAATTGCTCTCCTCGGCCAAAATCGCTATTTTAGTGTATGGTTCTTCATGAAGTGCAATGTAAGCTTTTAGCATGTTTGAAATGTACACCCCACACTATAATTGGTATCTGCAGATTGAAAAACTTCTGATTGTTTATGGATCACAGATTAGAATAGATTGAAATTTTATTAGAAAATAAAAGGCCGTGCCCACTCCATATAGAGGCATAAAGTGGAAGCTGTGAAGATGGAGTCTTCTTCGAATTTTTTGTTAATTTTCCTTACGACACCTGGTTATAAATAATGGATGATTGGCTTCAAAAAATCCACACTGCCAGAACCCACGACGGCGATGCATTAATGTTTCAAATGCATTTCTACTGCCCCATATTTTACAAACCGCAGAAGCAATCCTTTAATCATTAATTTAACATACGCCGATAACCGCGGGCGCAACGTTAAACTAACAATCTCTATAAATTATAATGCTTGGCTGTAGTAGGTACCTAGTTACCTTATATCTACTCTACTGGATTAAATAATGGCATAGAAGCACACACGACAATGTAAATCTGTTATCAAAGCCTTACAATCCTTAATACTAGCAGTCAAATTACGTGTGTTGTTCAATTTAAATTCTATACAATCTGACCTTGCATTCGAATGCAGTGTATGAGAAAAATCCTTAACAATTACCGTAGCAATTGCATATATAAAACGGACAGTATCAATATAAATTCAATTGTGTGGTCAGCTACAAGGCCAGTAGTCTCGTTTGCGATATTTTTAAGCAATCCATGTTTTTATAGCGAAACTTCACCACACCTTTAAATGTATCTGTTGCTATATCTTAAATGCATTGAAACTTTCAATCGACGCAGCTCAAGGACCGACAGATGATTGAGATCAAAACCTCGTAGCAATAACGCGTGGCGGTTATTCAATCAATTTTCCATCCATTTCATTTTCGGTTCACCCTCAGGAGCAAAAACGTGCGCACGTATTCGCCGATAGGATTGCAATATTATAACTAACGCGTATCACACGCAAATCCACTCGTTTCATTTATAAAAACCCATTAAATTTTGATGGTGTACGATAATCGTCGATGATTTATGTTTCGAGCATACAAGAAAGACGACTTCATGCGCGAAAACAGGAGACGTTCGCTGGAAAAGGAAAGTTATAACAACTGAGAAAAGAGACGCTTTTTCCTTCCACTGTAAACACAAATAATTTGCGGTCTTTAAAAGCTCTGAATTATTGTCATGAAAGCGAACATAAATAACCTTTTAGAAAAAAAAACAGAGGCAAATTGGGGAGGTTTCCGCAATAAAATTCCCTATTCACAAAGGAAATTGTTTGGAGTAGGTAAAAATAAACTGGTATTTGAGAATGCTTTCTAAAAGAAAACTTGTGTCGAATTGTTCGGTTAATTAATTGTTCATTTTTCGCTTGGTTACCTTCGTGTAGCTTTCGAAGACGTTAATAAACCAGCTCGCTGGCAATTTTCTTCAAATCAATGTAACGTATACGCGAAGGGGATGTTATTTATGAGGAAACCATTATTGTCATTGGTCCGTACACATTGCAGTAATTAGATTTATTTAAAAAAAGCAGTTGTTTTGTATATTTGTCAAAATATAGATTTGTTGTCATTTGTGGAGGAGGATTTACTTTTTTATGTAGAAAAGTTACATTTGGCGACCGTGACTGTGTTTCGTAGCTTTTCGAGGTTGATTATGAAAAAGGCATAAAAGGTACAGTTAATTTTGCGTATTTATCCTACATAAAAATGTGTGACAATTTCATTGCATTTTGCATAGAAAAGAAGTAAAGTTTGAGGACGTTTAGAAGAAAATTAGGATTTTTTTATTTTTAAACGTGAATTTTAACAAGGAAAGTGGGATTGTTGACCTACCAAGTGAAGAAACCCAAGAAGTAATTGCTAGCTCAATGAAAGAAACGCAGGAAGAAATCCAGCAGGAAGAATCAACAATGGGGATAACTGAGATGCAGCACGATGTACTAGCCCGAATCCTTGAAGCGATACAGAGGTCAGAGGGTAATTTAACGGAAAGGGTGGATAGGCAGGAGGCAAAGATGGCCGAGTTAAAACAAATACGGGAAGAATTGCGCGAAGAACTAAAACCACAGGGGAGAAAACGAATCTCAGAAATAAATACAAAAATGAGTGAAATGAAGGAAAAACTGCAGGACCACGGAAGGAGATGGACGGAACCGAAAAACAAATAAAGGAATTGCGAGAGAAGACAGATAGAGGGCTTCGAATGGCTTTGCAAGATAGAGAGGAATTGAGAGAGGCGTTCAATCACGGGATACAAAATACAAAAATTGATTTCCAGGGCTATGAGATAGTCAAAATTGAGAGACGCTAAGAACATGGGAAGGAGAATATGCGCAGAATGGACCAAAAGAATAATAAGGAAATCGGGGGATGTAAAAAGGAAATTGATAATATGCGAGAAGGGACGAGAAGAAGGCCGAGTATGGGCGGGCTTAATTACGGTATGGCGTTGAAGGGAGACCTGGACCGTCTAGGAAAAATGACGGGTGCGGGAAAGGTGCAATTTTAGAGGGGACAATTTTTAATAATCGGCGCGTTTATGGGAGACAATTGACTAATGTCGACGAAATTAGCTTAATTAGCAGCGTTCTCAAGCAGGATGATCAGATTTGATATGATACAGTCCTGGATACAGTGGATGAAAAAATTGCCAACTTAAAAAAGGAAGGTTGTACACTGCCTTTCTTTGAGGCCCGAAAAAAAAATTGTCCCAGATCGACCGGGAAAAAAAAATTTCTTATAGAATGTCGCCTGTAGAATCCATAATTTCAAACAGTTCCAAAATTGGGCTACTAGTTCAAAAGTTACAGCCTTTTGAATTTTCTTTTGAAACTGGTTTCTAGTCTATAACTTTTGATTGAGAAGTCTGATCGAAAAAGTACGAATTGTTTTGGATTCCACGCACCAAAACTAATTAGAAAAAGTGTTTTCCCGAGAAATTTTGGTGCAGTCGATTTTTGGAAAAAAAGGAAGGTTGTACTGCCTTTTTTTGAGGCCCTCAAAAAAAATTGTCTCAGATCGACCCGGAAAAAAATTTTTCTTACAGAATGTGGCCTGTAGAATCCATAATTTCAAACAGTTCCAAGATTGGGCTACTAGTTCAAAA
>NW_022172136.1:0-1308 GCF_008802855.1 Photinus pyralis
TTCGAAATACATTTGTGAGTGATGGAAAAAGATGTCCTCCACCATCATGTTCTCCTGGAAGGCAGACAAAATTTTACAAGAATTTTCTGTGCGACAGTCCGGGTATTATTAAGATCTGAAACACCTTTTCGCACATTATATTCTACTGATACAAAATTTGTAAAGATTTAAAACGAAATTTGGCTTTTGAAGTATGTTTGTGGGTGATGAGAAAAGGCCTCCTCAACCATGATGTTCTCCCGGTAGCCATACAAAATTTTACGAGAATTTTCTGAGTGACAGTCCGTGTGTTAGGAGCTGAAACACCTCCTCGCACATTATATTCTCCTGATATATAATTTGTAAAGATTTAAAACAAAATTTGCCTTTCGAAATACGTTTGTGGGTGATAGAAAAAAACCTCTTCAACCATCATGTGCTCCTAGCAGCCAGACAAAATTTTCTGAGTGACGGTCCGTGTGTTAGGAGCTGAAACACCCCCTCGCACACTATATTCTCCTGATACATAATTTGTAAAGATTTAAACCAAAATTTGCCTTTCGAAATACGTTTGTGGGTGATAAAAAAAGACCTCCATCATGTTCTCCTGGTAGCCATACAAAATTTTACGAGAATTTTTTGAGTGACAGTCCGGGTATTATTAAGATCTGAAACACCTCCTCGCACATTATATTCTCCTGATACAAGATTTGTAAAGATTTAAAACGTTGATGGAAAAAGACCTCCTCAACCATCATGTTCTCCTGGTAGCACGACAACATTTTACAAGAATTTTCTGACCGTCCGTGTGTTAGGAGCTGAAACACCTCCTCGCACATTATATTCTCCTGATACAAGATTTGTAAAGACTTAAAACGAAATTTGGCCTTTGACGTATGTTTGTAGGTGATGAGAAAAGGTCGCCTCAACCATGATGTAGCCATACAAAATTTTATGAGAATTTTTTGAATGACAGTCCGTGTGTTAGGAGCTGAAACACCTTCTCGCACATTATATTCTCCTGATACAATATTTGTAAAAATTTAAAACAAAATTTGCCTTTCGAAATAGGTTTGTGGATGATGGAAAAAGGTCTTAAGTTGTTCTATACTACTTCGGTATTTACCTTACGAATTAGGAAAACTGCAAGAAAACGTAATTCGGAGTAGCCGGCAGAATGCTAGAAATTGGTCTAAGGTAATTTCCATCTCTGCCACAGATGAAAAATTCACCTCATCCCAGGTTCGAACACCCGACCTCCGGATTTATAAGATCTATAACTTTTGATTGAGAAGTTTAATCGAAAAAGTACGAATTGTTTTGGATTCT
>NW_022172137.1:0-1040 GCF_008802855.1 Photinus pyralis
TTCAGAGTCATACGGGATTTGATGATCTACGTAAATATGTCAAGCAAGGCGGGGATTTTTGTAAAGAGCTGTCAACTATTCTGCAAGAGAGGTAAGTTAATCACATCCTCTGATTGATTTATTTCTAACGTGTTTTTTGAAATCTAATCTCAAAACGATATTACTCGGTTCATTTCGTCATATTCATGTTTTAATTTTTTGCGAGTCTAAATAGTTATTGAAATGAGAGTTTCAAAAAGCAATCTTCAAACATGAACGCGTTTGTGTACCGGGTGATCAAATAAGAAGCACATGCTTCTATTTCTCAGGAATTAACACAGTTAGAGCTATGGGATAAAATTTGTTCTATGTACCCAAAGGGACAAAAATGTTTAAATGAAAATAAAAATGAAACTGTCGTCCCGTTTTTTTGATGATTTTATATAGGGCGGAACAACTAGTTTTTTTCACAAAATTTGCTTTATTTTAATCATTTTTTTTAAATATTTATATTACCAACTAGTTACCACTCGGCCTGCCCCATCTAACATGAAACTCAAAATTTACTAGGTTCGTAAACCCGCGTGACAATTTTTTTTATTAATTACAAATTTAATGTTCGTCGTGTAAGGTAACAAAGAAAAAAATCTAGAACGGAGTCGAAGTAGTCGAAGTACTCACTCGAGGCACTTGTCCATGTACTCGAATGAAATTTACAAAGAAAATTTAATTACATTTATTTTCACAAATAATTGTTTACAAATAAAACACTCGGTTTGCCCAAATTAGGAGAACTCGCGTACTGGGTTCATAAACACGTGACGACATTTTCAGAACAATGCCAAAGACATTAAATCAAAATTACACTATCTAAATTAAATCTTCAGTAACAAATAATAATATATAACAATGTTCATCAAACCCCACAGACGAAACTAGAAAAACAATAGCACAGAACACTTATGTGGTCTTCAAGGTGTTGGATTTTATTATTGTTCAAAATAGACACTAACTTTTTGATTGTTGCTTATTGATCTTTCAAAAACGATACAGGTCGATCA
>NW_022172138.1:0-766 GCF_008802855.1 Photinus pyralis
CTATTGTTTTTCAGCTACGTAGACGAACGGGCAAAAAAAATTACAGTCCCATCACTGTCCAAACTTCCAAAAAAAGGGTTTCTTTTATAACTCGTGTGTCTCTAAATGTTTTCTCGATATCTACATCAGTTAAGCTACTATGCCAAGTTTGATATCGTTTTCGTATAAATTGGAATTCACCTTCCGACCTTCCGACTAGGTAGCCCAGCGTCCACCACTGAGACTGAGACACATATAGTGTCTTAAGATATTTAAATGGAGTTTAGTATGTAGGCGCCTCGAATAAAAGTAAAACAAAACAAGCCATGCCGATCTGGCGAGACGCAGTCGACTCCTTCAGCAGGACGCGCATTGAATCGACATGGCACTACTCGACGCCACCGATCGATTTGCTATGCAAACATGTAAATAGGCATAGGTTCGGATCGACTGCAACGCGGAATGCAAACCGTGACGGTCAAAAGTCTGCCGGCGATCGGTAATTTTTGCCTCTTCGAACATTATGCGTTGTAGTCGATCCGAACCGGTCGATGATATCGTAAACGAACTGAAGCAGTGCGCGGATTCCTATTTAAATGTTTGCATAGCAAATCGATCGGTGGCGCAGGGTTGCCAATGACGGTACAATTGTATCAATCTGGTACATTTTTGAGCATTTTGTACAAAAATACAATTCGATCTTTTTTGGTACGTTTTTATGAAATCACTGTAACGCGCACATTTGTAAGTTGCGCGAGGAAAAATTTACAAATGTCATTGATAATAA
>NW_022172139.1:0-2398 GCF_008802855.1 Photinus pyralis
ACTATATTAATTTATCTACGAAATTAGCATTGCTTTAGTTGTCCTAATTCAAACCACCTTGAACATAATAAAGGAAAAGCTCAAAACGCTCGATTAAAATCTATAATTAGCGACAATTTATTACCAAATATTAAAAAATGAGTAAGGTATATAATTTAAAAAGGATTACCCGATGAGCAAATCTACGAATTAGAGAAATGCAAGAAAATTGCCATCAATCAATTTAAGGTAATTGAAGTGGAATTAATTGCATTCTGTTCGCGATTGTTTACAAGTTACGGCTCAATTATCAATAATGGTCAATTACAATTAAATGTAGAAGCTACGAGTTGGTATACCAAGATTATTATGGAACCTGAGCTTACTTACAATGTAACTAAGTATAATTACGCGTAAATTAGTCGCTTTAACACTCGCTAATTAATTCAATCTAAAAAGCAAAGGTAAGCTCCTTTTGTGGTAAAATCGAATTTTATAAAAAGACACTAATTAACACTAATTAGCATCATCTAATTAGCTAGAGCTGTTAGTAAATTAACATATAATTGTAATTAATTAAGGAACTATCCTCCTGTTTCTATTGGGAATGTATGACAACAGAGCTTCTATTCTATTCGAAGTGGAGTCCGACTAGGCAACACTTACGCACCCCTAAAGCCCAAGTCGTCACTACCCACACCGACACACGTGTCACTTTACGCTCACTCAGTTATCCGTGGAGATACATAATTAGTTACACTCGGTAATAAATTAAAGTGTAATTATACTTAATTGAGGAACTGGAACAGGAACAGGAGTGGTTGACAATGGTGCTTAATTACAGTACAGCCTAAGTAATTGGAAATATTGCGTTAATTACGATTTTCCGTTAGCACGTTAAGACTCATCAACGCACTTGAAGTAAACAATAAAATCAATGGACAGAACCCAATTAGGCTTAACTTCAATTACGTAATTCGAATTAGGCAAAGTAACTGGACACGCTTACCCTGCGTCGGACGATTGTAGATTACTTTTCGTGGAAGTCAATTACGAATTGCCGGGAGTAAATTAGAATTGATCACGACTGCCTGCTTATTAATAATTATTACAATAGCACGACCGACTTTAGAAATTAAATTACAGATCAACGAAAGAAATTTGACAAATTGCTATCCACCGCGGTGCTTAATTTCGTGAAAATTAGCAATAATTAGCGCCAATCTATCATTTAATAACAGGCTTTTCTCTAATTAGCGCAAAACAAACTAATGAGATAAGTTATAAGTAATTATCAGAAAATTAACAATAATTATAAGATAATTAAGGTAAGTCTGCAATTAAGGGGAAAGTTTATATACAGCTTGAAGCGTGTTTCAATAAATAATTGCCAAAAAGAGTCGAAATTTATGTTAAATTTAACTGGAATTAAGGTAACTGAAGTAATGCCCAAAGATTGAATAATTCGTGAATTACAATTAATTTCGTGATTACAATTAGCAAATTAATTCTATCTGCAAAATCCGAGTTGAGGAAACTTGACTCTAGCATTACCAAAAAAAAAGGTGTAGCAATTACATAATGTGTAATTACACCCTAATTAGATAATAGATTATTTTGAATTACTTATCTGCCAATTAGCAACCATTTTTCAAATACTGCGTAATTAACAATGAGGCCCTCATTGAAATCAATAGTGAAATTATGTTAATTATTCCGTAATTACCCAGATTCAATCCGGGCGCCTGGATCTGATCTAGATAATTGATCACGTGGCACATGATAATTGAAAACAAGCTCACGGAGTCCTTTCATTGAACTTCGCTGAGGCGAAATCAAGTAATTAGTGATAATTAGTCATAAGTGAGACCACAATAAACTAATTCGGGAGGAACAAAATTATGAAAATTGAACGTTTGTGATTAATTAGACACTCGCGGTTTTAGTTGTAAATAAAGATCAGCAAACACGATGACCTCAACCCCTACGGGATACCAAAGCCTCAGCATCCCGTCGTCCCGTCGTCCCCGTAATCGCCAGTTGGCGCGGTGACATGTGCTGTTCTCTGGTGGAGGTAGTCTCAGATTATCTTCCTCAAGTAAACCGTCTCCAGTTTTTCCAAGAGTGCCTCGAACATTGCCCCCCTTTAGGTCTTCTGAAAAGCGTTCCTCGCGTCTAATGAGGCCACCAGGCAAACTTCTCCTGGTTTTCCTTGTGCCCGAGTTTGCCTTCGCCACCTCTTCCGTGATGTGGAGCAGATGTCGGTACCAACCTCTTCACACAGGCCGCCTCCACGAGCGTTCCTTGCTTTTCTTTATCATGTTCTTTAATATTTCTCTCTGCCATCCTTCCCAGGCATATTTTCCTCTGTTCCGCTATCCCTTCCGTCCACCAGTAAACCCCTCTTCTTCTAGCTTTG
>NW_022172140.1:0-686 GCF_008802855.1 Photinus pyralis
TTGAATTAAGTATTAAAAAACCGGGACATTGAACTACAATTGCTCTACAGATTTTGCAAAACTCCGTCCATCTTGAAGTGCCATTTAATGCATAAACGCATAACGCATAAATTCAAATGCTATTTCTGGCGGAGTTACGTACGTGGCGACATCTCAACTAAACTCATAATACTATAAGGTGAAAGTTAGTGTAACGATCATCAAGGAGATGGCGCACTTGTATCAATTGTATTTGAATTAAGTATTAAAAAACCGGGACATTGAACTACAATTGCTCTACAGATTTTGCAAAACTCCGTCCATCTTGAAGTGCCATTTAATGCATAAACGCATAACGCATAAATTCAAATGCTATTTCTGGCGGAGTTACGTACGTGGCGACATCTCAACTAAACTCATAATACTATAAGGTGAAAGTTAGTGTAACGATCATCAAGGAGATGGCGCACTTGTACCAATTGTAGTTGAATTAAGTATTAAAAAACCGGGACATTGAACTACAATTGCTCTACAGATTTTGCAAAACTCCGTCCATCTTGAAGTGCCATTTAATGCATAAACGCATAACGCATAAATTCAAATGCTATTTCTGGCGGAGTTACGTACGTGGCGACATCTCAACTAAACTCATAATACTATAAGGTGAAAGTTAGTGTAACGATCATCAAGGAGATGGCGCACTTGTA
>NW_022172141.1:0-3629 GCF_008802855.1 Photinus pyralis
TACTGTTAATTGTGAGAATTGAACATCTTTTGTTTTATCATGGCACACTTGGATTCGGAAAAGAACGTCTTTTTTTACAAATTGGTGTTTCGACTTGGTTTTTCTCTGAAATTTTCTTATGGAATGTTGGGTTTGTTTATATCAGTGGAAAATTTGTAGTTTTGGCTACCCAGAGGTATAATTTGTTTAGGGAGGTGCCATTTGAATTTTTTTAAAAATTTGACATTTAGCGAAGGTCAATCAAACATTTGATTTTTCGATAAAGTACCTAAAAAAAGGTATACATGTGACAAAAAAGTAATACTTCTTCAAGTAGGTCTCCAAATCAGTAATAAAATGTGGGGTGTCCACTGGAATACAGCACCGCCCCTGTTGATCATAAATATTTTAAGAAACATGCCGTACAATTTGCTAACAAAAACTTTTTTTCGGTTATCTTTATGAAAAGGAGTTGTTATGATCCGAGGGATCTTAGGTGCTACACTCTGTATAGTTGTTAGTTCACCCAGAATTGCCATAGTTTGGAATCTTGTCATATGGAAGCCAATTTCATAACTTTAACCAGTGCATGCAGTATTGAAGGAGCGCTTTCCATTTTCTCTCTTTCAACAAGGATCAGTTGCCACGAGTTGTGCTACTGTTTTCAATACTAGAATTGTGCCTATCTTTAGATTGCCGACTTTCTACTGCCAAGGATTTTTTCAGGCGAGATTATTTTTTCTCCACTGTACTTGTTGATCTACAACTCGGTGATATTTTGCAGTGTTTTCAATTCAGACCCTGCGGGGACCGAAACCACCATAAGATTGTGCTACTGAACTAGATGATAAGAATCTTGCTCCAATTGTGGTGAGGTTCCTGCAGAGGTCACGAAGAGAATGAATTAATAGCTGCACTTCTCCGGTTCGGAGTTTGGGTTATTTCATTGGTAGGTAATGCCAATTCAAAAATTATGCACTGCGCTAAGGAGCAATTAGCAACACCTTTATTTTATTTCGTCCTTTTGAATTGCCTGTTACTAATTGAAGCGCATTGTATCTATAATATGTAAGTCAACCTCAAAATAACCAATGAGATGAACGGTTTAGAATAAACCGAGAAATGAAACCAACCAAAAGACAAATTCCCAGCAATTTTAATGCATTTAGAACTAGGCAGTAGTCGAGGACGTCAGAAACGGCTACGACGAACTTCGGCAGTCGCGCAAACGGGGCCTTGAAAATTAAACAGGATAATTAGTTGGAACAGAAATAAAATTTAATAGGAACAATCAGTACAATCTATATGCACAGAGGATTAATCTTTGAACTAAATGTGAATACCGGCAAAAACGCGTGCGGCCATCTCGAGCACCACCAGGAGTTCACCCCTTGCTCCTTGGTTACAAGGTCAATGGTTTCGGAACATGTTTTGTCTGGCTTGAAATTTACGTCACTTGCTCGAGCGATGTTGAATGCCGACATTCCATGAGCTGTTGCTTTCATTCAGGTATAACCTAGGCAACCGATGTTCCGCCTGTGAAAATTTTAAAAAATCCTCACCATCATAACGTTCCAGAGAGGTAAAGTCACTGTCTCATAGTTTTTTTTGTACGCCTCTGCCAACATTTTAGGTCTACGTTACAAAACGTACTGTACAGTCGGCAGGGTTTTCAATCGAAGAACAAATTAATTTTTGGGACGGAAAATGCAATGGTTTTATTAAAAAACCTTTTCTCTTTATAGAAGAACAAAATAATGCATAAATGCTAAATGCAGTAGTATTTCAAATCCCCTTGTAATAACTACTTACCCAAAGTAACCCGTATTTACGATATGTATTCAAACACGATACCGTTATTATCTAAAGATCTCTAGCAACACCTATTAAGTCATGAAATATTGAGTCGGTGTGTATACGCCATTTATTTTACATCACCTTAATAGGCAAACTTCGGTCAAGTAATTCATATGTGTAGGTAGCAAGTTGCAATAGTCAAATAACCTAATAACTTCTAAAATATATTAACCAGAAAATGTGGATCCATTTAAGCAGTCATGTTCACTCAATATTTCAATGCGTTTGAAATTTATGTCGATTACTACGTTCCGTTCATATATAAGCCGTAATACTAAATGAGCACCATCGTTACAGCTGACTTGTTTTAGAATTTCTACAGCAAATAGCCGACATGTTGCATTTTGCTTAGAAATCTCAATCTAATAAAAAAAATTCGTCTTAAATGATATCCGCATATTTAGTGTGTGGTGTGAGTCACAGTAAGGTGATATAACTGCAAATCAAGTTGTACAAAAAAATCTATCAGTGTATTCACTCTAATAGCTGTACGAGTAAAATTTGCATTATATGGGAATATCGTTAGAAACCTTTTTTTTGTTGTCATTTACGAGTCAGTTTTTATTTGAAATTCGCCACTTTCATTGATCTTTCGTTCACAAGATAAGTACCCACATTACCATCTAAACTGTTTAAATCGAAGGATATTTCTACCGCCCAAGTGCTTTCTCGATGGAAGATTACACAGAAGTTACACATGGCCTCTGCACAGCCAATTATAAGATCTCAGGTCAATTTAATTTGTGTGTACTTGCATTAGAAGATGGCGCTAATATATAGCTAAGCACCAGTAACTACGACTACCAATACCTACCTATACAGTGACTTTATAAGGACAGTGGCGACAACTTATCATAATCCGCCATATTGGAGCTAAAAAATTGATTGTAAGATCAATATTCCTTGTCATGTCAAATTGTGAGCGTAGAATAATAAATGTCAGTTTCATTTAAGTAAAGATTCTTGTTCAAAACGAACGGCGCAGAAATGATCGTTTAAAGCTTTGCAGAACAACCTATGGGAAAACAAATGCCTCCCAAATTCAAAATGGTATGGGTATATGGAAAACGGTATAATAAGTATGACATATGGTGCAATATCCAAAATGTACATATAAATAATCATTAAATTGTGTTTGACATTTCAGTATCTTCTGTCACTTCTTGTCCCCTGTCGCGTGTTGCTCCTTCCAGACTTAAAAGTATTTCTTTAGTCTCTTAAATGGAAGACAAAACACGTTGATCTAGTCCACGGAGTACAAGAGATCAATATTCCATGTGCTCCAGCAAACATGAAACCAATTCAAGCGTATTTACGATCACAATTGAATTTGCTGCTAAATTTCGGATAAGCTGCTTCTCTAACCAGTTTTCTATCTAAACTCATTAGGTATTTAGGGCTTCTGAAAAAAATTTTACATCAATTACCAGTCGTAAGGTTAGGCACAGTTTTAAATCTAAAAACACTAAGCGGATTACATACCTTATAATATCGTAATAAATCCAAACTATATGCGTCTTTAAAAATCGAGTTTATATAAAACTGGAGACGGAAAACGTAAAATAAAGCAAATACAAGAAGCAAAGTGTAAACTAGTAACATGAAGCCGTGACAATTACAGGTGACACTGTCAAAACAGTATAATTAATAATTATAGCACGGAGGGCACCGCGTCGTTTTGAAGGTTTTCTATTGGCCAGTTTGGAATTTAGCTCCAATATGGCGACCGGAACCAACGACCAATCAAAAACGAGATACCCTGTTGTCGCCACTGTCTCTATAAAGTCACTGTA
>NW_022172142.1:0-2049 GCF_008802855.1 Photinus pyralis
TTCTTATACCAGTTATATCCTTAAGAATACGTGTACCAGTTTTTAAAGCGTCGTGCACATGATACGTACGCCTTTCTGAAATTAATCCTAGCGATTTTGGAACAGATACAGTTATGACCATCCGTTTGTCCGTGTGCATGATAGTCGGTTTAGAAACGTGGGATCGCTTTGAAAATTGGTACACATGGTCTTAAGGATATAAGAAAGATCCCTATTGTTTTTAAGATACGTGGACTATCGAGCCAAAAAGTTTCACTCCAGGATCGTTCGGTATACACTTGTATCGGATTTTTATATTTGATTTTGTGACAATGGAAACTTTCCCCCAACATTTCTAAATTGTCTCAAATATTTGAATAACTTAAAAGTACTGCCTTTTTTTGAGGCCGGAAAAAAAATTATCTGAGATCGACCGGGAAAAAACATTTTCTTATAGATTTTGTCCCGTAGAATCCATAATTTCAAACAGTTTCAAGATTGGGCTACTAAATCAAAAGTTACAGCCCTTTTTTTTTTCGAAATTAGTTTTTTGTCCATAACTTTTTATTGAGAGGTCTAATCGAAAAAGTACGAATTGTTGTGGATTCTACGCACCAAAATTAATAATAAAAAGTGTTTTTCCGAGAAATTTTGGTGTAGTCGATTTTTGGTAAAAAAAGGAAGGTTATACACTGCCTTTTTTTGAGGCCCGAAAAAAAAATTGTCTCAAATCGATCCGGAAATAAAAATTTCTTATAGAATGTGGCCTGTAGAATCCATAATTTCAAACAGTTCCAAGATTGGGCTACTAGTTCAAAAGTTACAGCCCTTTGAATTTTTTCGAAATTGGTTTCTGATCGAAAAAGTACGAATTGATTTGGATTCTACGCACCCAAATTAATAAGAAAAAGTGTTTTCCCGAGAAATTTTTGTGCAGTCGATTTTGGTAAAAAAGAAAGGTTATACACTGCCTTTTTTTGGAGCCCCGAAAAAAAAATTGTCTCAGATCGACCCTAAAAAAATTTTTTCTTATAGAATGTGGCCTGTGGAATCCATAATTTCAAACAGTTCCGAGATTGGGCTACTAGTTCAAAAGTTACAGCCCTTTGAATTTTTTTTCGAAATTGGTTTCTAGTCTATAACTTTTGATTGAGAAGTCTGATCGAAAAAGTACGAATTGATTTGGATTCTACGCAACCAAATTAATAAGAAAAAGTGTTTTCCCGAGAAATTTTGGTGTAGTCGATTTTTGGTAAAAAAGGAAGGTTATACACTGCCCTTTTTTGAAGCCCTCAAAAAAAATTGTCTCCGATCGACCCGGAAAAAAAATTTTCTTATAGAATGTGGCCTGTAGAATCCATAATTTCAAGCAGTTCCAAAATTGGGCTACTAGTTCAAAAGTTACAGCCCTTGAATTTTTTTTCGAAATTGGTTTCTAGTCTATAACTTTTGATTGAGAAGTCTGATCGAAAAAGTACGAATTGTTTTGGATTCTACGCACCAAAATTAATAAGAATAAGTGTTTTCCCGAGAAATTTTGGTGCAGTCGATTTTTGGTAAAAAAGGAAGGTTATACACTGCCTTTTTTTGAGGCCCGAAAAAAAAATGTCTCAGATCGACCCGGAAAAAAAATTTTCTTATAGAATGTGGCCTGTAGAATCCATTAATTTCAAACAGTTACAAGATTGGGCTACTAGTTCAAAAGTTACAGCCCTTTGAATTTTCTTTCGAAATTGGTTTCTAGTCTATAACTTTTGATTGAGAAGTCTAATCGAAAAAGTGCGGATTGTTTTGGATTCTACGCACCAAAATTAATAAGAAAAAGTGTTTTCCCGAGAAATTTTGGTGCAGTCGATTTTTGGTAAAAAAGGAAGGTTATAACACTGCCTTTTTTTGAACCTCGAAAAAAAATTGTCTCAGATCGACCCGGAATAAAAATTTTCTTATAGAATGTGGGCTGTAGAATCCATAATTTCAAACAGTTCCAAGATTGGGCTACTAGTTCAAAAGTTACAGCCCTTTGAATTTTCTTTCGAAATTGGTCCTATAACTTTTGATTGAGAAGTCTGA
>NW_022172143.1:0-1391 GCF_008802855.1 Photinus pyralis
CCTACACATCCACATTGACTTATAAAATATATAAATACCAAACTCATATTTATAATGTGACAGTGCTAAATAGTGTTTTAATGGGACGGTGCTTACCAAATTAAATGTATTCCAACTAATGGACAAACGTCATTGGCGGAAGTAAGAGAAATGGGATAACATACTGACCAAACGGGCTATTTGTTTTTCAAGTAAGGAATCGATAATTACGTATTATGAGTATTATTGGAGTCATCGCATTCGCGTGTAATAGGAATTACATTCGTTTATTATTACTTGGAAACCCGTCACGGATGTTCTATTGATTGAACATAAATGTTTCTAGTCTTACAGAAGCTATCTAAGGGTGTTTATTTGGGGTGAAAATACTACTTCCTGAAATTGAAGAATTGGAAATGAGAATGAAGATTGCGAGCTAGCTTGGTGTGGCTGGATTACGACCAAGGGGTTCCTTAGTTCGAATCTTTGAAAAATCCGCAGAATTTGATCACAGAAGATACACAGGAGATTAGATTATAAAAAGTTACGTATTTTATGGCTTTATAAAGTTATGTTTTAAAAATTCGGAAATTTCGATCAGTTCCATACTCGTTTTTCTTCATTTATAGATATCACAGGAACCCCTGCGCATGCGCTATTCTGTCATATTATCAGTATTTGTATATGGCGAATGGCGCGGTGGACGTTTTAAGTGCTCCGGTTAAACCGTGCAAGAAATGCAATAACACTCCCTTAAGTGGACTAAAATGGTATCATGCGCTTCATTAATACATCCAGGATGTGCGAAGTACTTAAAGAATTTAGTGGTTTTGAGTGAAACGACAGTAAACTGTTGTGCAAATAACGTAAACGTAATAAAACCAACATCAGTACGGGAGCTGCTCCTGTTCCTTTTACAAATGATCCAAGGGTGAAAGTTGGTAAGGATGATGGTTTTACTGTTGTAAAATCGCGAAAAAAGACTCGCTCCCTTGTAACAGGAACTGCATCAGCGGGCACCTTGCTAGGAGTGCAAAAGTTCCCGGACATATATTCCTCATTTAGATTGTCGGTGAATGAGAATCTAAAGGACGTTATATTGAACTCAAACCTATTGCCGTCGAGAGTCCTCATAAATCGTTTTTTCTGGAGTATCCCAAAGGTAACGGATCAGGGTTAAAGCACTCAGTTCCCAGCAGTGGAAGCGTACGACCGGTATTGGATATCAATACACACATTCCTACTAAGATTAGTAACACCAACATCTCCTTCTTTCATCAAAATGTTCGTTGTGTAACAAACAAGCCGCTACAATTACAAGTAATTCTAGATGAGCTTGCTCCAACTTTCCTTATTTTGACTGAACACTGGGTGTCACAGCAACAGATCAGTAGTGTTCATTTGGATAATTA
>NW_022172144.1:0-932 GCF_008802855.1 Photinus pyralis
CTCAACGACTTATTACAATCGGCGGAACAACTTAACTTAAAAATAAACCCATTAAAATCCTCTGTAATCATCTTTGGAGGAGCAAAAGAAAGAGAGGCCTGGAAAGATGATGTAATTATAAAAGTGGGCGATGAAATTCTACCAATTAAAGATGATGTGAAAGTTCTTGGGTTAGAAATTGATTCCAAGTTGAGATTTAAATCACTTGTTTCAAATAGGATAAGAAAAGTGTACTCAAATTTAAAATTAATTTTTAATCAACGTTCTATACTTAATTTCGCTTTGTAACTCACTTGTCCTGTCACAGTTTGTGTATTGTGCTAATGTGTACGGACCATGTTTGGATACTTATGATTCCAATAGAATCCAAAAAATTCAAAATTCCTGTTTGAGACTAATTTATGGAATAAGAAAGCATCATCATATATCACACAAATTAAAAGAAACCGGATGGCTAAGTATGAAAAATCGTAGATATGTGCATGAGATGGTCTTATACCATAAAGTGGTAACAATAAATGAACCTGTTTATTTATATAACAAAATTCAATTTAGTAATAACCCTAGATTCGTTAACTTAATTATACCACCAATTTATAAAACGGCATTATATGACTGATCATTTTCATACAATATTTCTAAAAAATATAATGCTTTAAGGCTTTAAGCAATAGTTTAAAAAACATACCCGTCGGGTGTCGGGAAATTTAAGAAGGCACTTCATAACATTGTTTTTGCTAGGCAAACGTTTGAGTTGAGTTAAATTTTATAATCCATTTGACTAATAGTTATTTATTTTTATTTTTTTCATACATTTTGTATTTCATAAAGTTATTTACCTATGTACTTATTTTTTTTCCACTACAAAGTAGGTAATTCTTTATTTTTCTGTACAATTGCCAATTAGATTTTGATTTCTTTTCATTATAGTA
>NW_022172145.1:0-2075 GCF_008802855.1 Photinus pyralis
AATCTTTATTTAGAATATGCTCTTTTCCATGAAACTTGCGTGCGGCGTAAGGTGAGGAAGTATTTACGATATAAATGATATCACTGAATAAGTAATCATAGGAAGAATAGTAAAAATCGAATACAGATATTTGAATCCGCCGCTAGGCGTTTTTGAGTTGGGCCATCTGGCGTTCGACTTAACAATTAAATGCGTTCAATTTGAATCCAGTGTCCGGTTCCAGAAGGTCTCTGTGCTTGTTAACGTTGCCGAACTATTAACATTCCATGCTTTCATTCAATTCCATTATGCTGATTATGCTATTATATTAATCAGCCCTGCGGTCTTACATAAACTCATTAGTCTAATTGATCTTTTTCAGCCAAATTTAATACCTGCAAAGAAGTGAAAGTTGACCAGATTGTAATGCTTGTTTTATTAGAGGAACAACATGGGTACGGTCATGGAATAATAATTACTTATTCTGTGGTACTGTTTAATATTGTAACAGATTTCTTTGTTTTTAAAATCTGCTATGGTAGCCTCTGACGAAGTGTTACTGATGGTAGAGTCAAAACTTCAAACGTGCCACACAAAAATGCCCTGGAGTCTCTTCCATTTCACACGAAGACTTTGATAATTTTTGCAATGTCACCACTTTGACAATTTTGATTACGTATCGTCAGGGCTTAACGCGTGCATGTTGTAGTGTTAGTAAATTCAAATGAGGTCCATGTCTAAGAACAAATCCCGCCAGGGTGAGGGTCTCCGCTAACAATCTACGCTAACAAAGATGCTGCGGGTTGCATCCATTGAACCTAATGTGACCTTCGGTTTTCAAGATGACTGAGGTCTGTAATGAGAAGTCTCCTTCATCGACCTCTCACGAGGTTAAACATCAGCACTCGATTTCAACAATCCCTAAAAGCGCCGTTCTTCTCCCGCAGGCCAAAGAAAAAAGAGGCCCGATCGGAACGCAAATGACCGACTCGCCGGCCAGTAAATATAATTAAAGCTCATTTCAAACCAAAAATTTTGCCTATTGACATAGCCATTCAGATGGAAATGGGCCTTATCCCAAAAGGTGTTTTTTGGCGCGTCTCTGCAGCGTTAACAAGTGGCCTGCGACGTGTCTCGCCCGCGAAATTGAAACTGAAATAAATTAGCTGCCATTTCCAGTGCATCGAGATGGACAACAGCATCCCTTTAGTTTCTTTTTGTCACAAACATTTTCTCTGAAATTACTCCTAGTGGCAATTTTCACTAAAATCATTTATTTAATTTATTTAATTAGTTCTTAATGTTTTTAGAAATATTGACTGGAATTTTCAAAACTAATTTAGTTCATTGGCACTTTTGTGGTCGTAGAGATGCGTAACAAACACTGAAACAAAAACAACAATAAAACCTTAATAAAACCTGTACTTTTCGACCGCAAATTTGCCATAATTGTTAAACAACTAAACGTTTTAAAATTTTATTGTGGTTTGCAGGTTTTTGCTGTTTTTCGTTTCAGTTTTTGTTGGTGGTAAACCGTATTTTATTATACAAAAAGTTGAACAGTGGCATTAGGGTATCAGACTATAGTTTTACAATGTCATACTATTACCAACTTTTTTAATGATTCTTTAGCATTCTTGTTTCATTTTGCTTAAATTTTCGTAATTAATTTATAACAAAAAACTAAAAATTTCTCCATTATATAAATTTGTGATATGCAGTTCATCATCTATTGTCAAAATGTACACAAACGACGCAAGTGGTCATTTGTGCATTATAAGAACCACGAACAAAATTTCCTGGAAAACTATAACCACATTGCACAATGTTTTAAATAATGATAATACCTTCTGTTTATAGACAATATTTCACAAAAGTGGCTGTTGACATGGATTCCCAAGATCGTAACCACCTAGGTTACCACCACTAAATACCCAGGCACTATAACACTTTAGAAAATTGTAGTGTTGTTAAATTGCCCCAATTTTCCTAATGTCTCCTGTTTTTTATCGCCATAAGTCGGAAGGTGGAAGGACGGTTATAATAATATAATATTGTAGTTAAAATCATACATTATTTTACAATACTATTTTATT
>NW_022172146.1:0-18036 GCF_008802855.1 Photinus pyralis
ATAATTTTATTTTTAATACATTCCAATTTTGTTGCTTCCTGGAAAAAATTATCTATTCATTATTCACATTTAAATGTGCAGCCTTGCGTTGTATTTAATGTTTTCGGTGAAATCTGTTGCGTCTTTTCCCAGTGGCCGTTTTTTAATCACGCAACCCTCGTTGGAATATTTACCACTTTACGAATTATTGACCCCAAATTTCATAACTCACTGAAAGGTCACCATGCTATAACATTTTTATTGCGCCAAAATACACCCAAATCTAAATTTACTATATTGCTATTGACCGATCACACCAAAACCTAAACTATCTGTGGCCTTTTGGCCACCATCTTCCTTGTTCGTATCAAAATCCACTATCTATCCGAGTCGTAAAGAAGTAAAGTTTACTTCTGTACTAGACAAGGTTGATCCTTAATTGCTGATTTGCTTCTTAGTAAGGAATAAGAAACATTTAGGATCGTGGCAGAATTGGGCTTTCCATTAACCAAAGCAGATAACCGCAATGTTACAAAAAACTATCAGGATAAGCAATAGGAAAACCAGTTAGTGTGTGAAGTCCATCAGGGTTCTGATGAAGCCCCTTACGAAAGTGGGCGAAACGTTGACTTTTTGTTCAACCTTGACACGGTCCTATCCCGCTCGCATCTTAATGACTCTGGATGTGGAACCTCCGCTTTGACAATTTATCTGGATGACTGCGGTCAGCGAAATATGTGTTACATCTACGTCTACATCAAGATAACGGCAATCGGGTGTAAATTCAATATTTTTAATGACTAGACAGTATTACATTTAATAGCTCATCATGAGATAAACTCGCACCGTGGAAAGTACTGGTGTGCATGTTTTGAATTACTTTGGATCTTTAACAGCCGTTTAGTATTGGTAGTAAAAAAAAACCTAACCAATAAAAATCGCCATTTTGAGGATCAATTCGCGATTGTTGGCGTTCAAAATTTTACTCAAGAGGGGGATTGGTTTTGGAAAACTTGGAAGCATTCGCGTTTTGAATTTCGAAGCGACCAGTACGGTCCTTTAGAGAGGTCCGCATTTTTTGTCGTTGGGGTAATAGGGTAGATGACAAATTTTTTAAAACCAGTTATAACTGTTCGTATACCTCTACTGTAACTTTAAAATATGATATTACAGCAAAATAAATCATATTATTGCCAATTTGTGCAATTTAAATTGTACATTTTTATTCTAGCGCCAAAACGCTGTTTTGTGTCATGGCGGTGTCTGTGACGTCACAGTCCTGACAATTATAAACACATAACCCCAGCGTATAGTTTAAAAGATTTCGTGATGAATTATAACTACCGTAAGTGGTGCCCTACCATGGAGTACACTTTGTCGTGGTGTAGAGCTCAGTAGTCACATTTTTCTGTGGCACAGCTAAGTATCCCAGGCGGGTAAATCTGGTTCCAAGGATGCTGTATCATTCAAATGCTTCATGGAGTAGAGAAATCCCAAAGGGTTTTCGACGATTGCTCATTAAACGTAATATAGAAAACTATATTGACATGAGTAGCACATTTTTCACGTACGTTAACTTCTGAGGCGTGCGGTAGGGGTAGACGACAATTTGGACAACTTCCGAATCCGATTGAGCCATTTGCCGATAGAGTTTCGAATAATCGGACTATAGATCATGACTTGTTAAACGTGATAAAGGAGATTTTATCGACACTAGTACTCCTTTGGACTCTGAGGGGTTGTAAAAGTAGCTTGATGGTTGCGTAAAGAAAATAATTGTTGTCTTCGTCGACAACTAAGGAAACTGCATACAGCTTTGCGTGAACCGTATGTTGCGGGCAAATTTTGACTTAACTGTGAATAAGTTGCCAGAGTCTTCTGTTCGACTGCACCCAATGTAAGGTTCCATAAGAGTGCTAGCCATAAAAACTGTTTTTCCAAAAAAAATTGTTTTAAGAACTACTTTATAAATTTAGACCTTTATCTACAAAAAGTTGGTAACAGAAAACTCTTTAAGTGGACATAGCGATGACCTAAAAACGAAGCATTTTAAGTACACATTCCTCTTAAATAACTACATTTCTTGTAAAAAATTTAAGCTTAACTTAAAAACCTACAAGACTTGTGGCAGTTTTCTGATGAACAAAAATCTGTGTTTGGTGCAAGAAATATTTCCAACATCATTTCATCAATGTTTGGCAGATTTGCTGCTATGAGCTTTCGTATACCCACTTTCCAATCTTATCTGGTTTTAAAAACTAAACTTTAGGATAATATAATCACTATAAAATGGAACAAGCACTAAATTAAAAAACGTAGACAAACTCTACAAACGCACAGAGGATTAGGATAATGACGTCATATAATAGTTTCTCGTGTACATTACCAAAGAAAGTTATTTTGCGATACCCTGACACCTTACTCTATCGTAGGAAACCAAAATTTATTTATTCTTTTTCCACTGCCATGTACCCTATTGTATTAAAAGCTCACCAATCTAAATCCCGTTTAAAAAAGTTAAACCGTTTTGACCGGGAATCGTAATGTCCAAAATTTACGAAAGTTTCAAAGCTCGTGATTAAGGTTAGCGTGTTATGTGGTGGATGCGCGCTAAATATTACCTTTGGAATATCTAAATAAAAGTTTCATCTTCGGTATTAAAAAGTGCACAATGCAGTTTGGTTAAATTATTGTACTAATTGAAACGTACCTGAAAATTCATTTGTTTTATGATATGGTTAATTGTAGTTTATTCTTCACCCTCCTAAATGTGACTTATTATGTATCTGCACGATTCCCGACCAAGTCCAATCGTAAAACTATTCGTAACGAGTGGGTATAATTGATAAAATTAATTCATTAACGCAGCATAAAGGTTGTATAGAGTAAATGATACCACTCTACTAATTGTGGCTTTAGGAATGAAATGATAATGTTTGTAATAACTTTGTTAACTAAAGGGACTGTTATGGGCACTTAAACAGTTACGATGATGTAGGGATCGAGATAAGTTTTCTTGAATTGTTACGTTAGGGTTCCTGCCTGCATTATCCTGAATTTGACAACTTAATCGGTATTGCAGAAGTCTATGATATGGATGACACAAAATGCTCTGTTTCTACCTCCCAAGGCGTGGAGAATTAGATACTAATAAACCCGACTATAATTTAGTAAGGAAAGTGTAGTTCACTTTAGTGCTTACTCGTACGTTAAACCGTTACTGATTCGTATTTGCATACCATAGGCCAAGGCATCTAGAACTTCATAACCGCAGGGCTATTGTTTACGGGTGTCGGTCGGTTCATTATGAAAAGTCTCGCTAGCAGAAATCACTTCCCTTTACTAAACAATACTCCACTTATTTTATTTCCCCAAACGAAGCGATCAAGGCGACGTGCAAAGTGCGAAAGGAACGTTAAACTAGGCTCGTTATTATTTCGATTGCGGAAAAGAAAAATTGTAGCAATTTGTACGTGAACAGGCGGTGTTCTTCAATAGCGTGTTAGGGATAAGTATCGTTGAAGTACTATAATAAAATTTTGCGACGCGAAAAAGGAATAAAATTGGAAAAACTGCCATATACCTAATATCTGTAATCCCCACAAATAGGAATCGATAACTTTATGCTGTTTCAGTTACGTTAACACAAATGGTACCAATTTTAGTATTCTTAACTTCGTGCCTTTTTTTATCACCGCTTGTTTGTCTCGTGTTAGGTACATGGTTTTATTTATATTTTTGGTGGTTGTATTCCTCTAGCAAGAGTTGTTTTTTTCTGTCAACAACTGATAGCATTATTAATAATGTACCTCACTAATTAGCCGTGGAACTCCAAAACAACCCAATAAGTTATTAATTTGTTTGCGCCCCTAATTTAATGCTCAATTTTTATCCAAAGGTACTCTAGTGCTTGTGCTTTAGTCACTAGTCAGGCGCTGCGCGATATACGTCTGTTCATTTGCGCTTGTTCTAGATTTAGCAGCTCATTCGAGATGGAGATGGCCATTTGTAACGGCTACATAGGCTCAACACGATTGGCAACAGAGCACAAATTAATTGGCGGTAGCTACGGGAAGCAAAGTGGTACCCCCACCCCCTTCTATAATTAACCGAATGAAAAATATCGAAAGCTTATTACCTTTTCATTTAACGGAATTACGGAACTGTGATACAGGTTAAGCTAACGTGACTTCCAAACTAGAAAACGTGCAAAAGGCAAACGATTCCATCGAAATAAAGCGTTTAATCCTCAATTAATTAAGCGTGCTTCTAATGAAACCACTCACGACAGATTCGGATGTGCTTTACTGCAACTCGTTTAACTAGGTACTGTTAATTATACTCACCTCAATGGGCGCGATGAAATTAATTGTTAATATGAATGTTGGGCTCAACCTGCGAGGTCGGTGATAGAAAGGTAATAAACACGTGGGGCATCTACTGGTTCTAAGTTTGTTTTGAATTAACATAAGGAAACTAAAACCCGCTAATAATAACTTAACGGAGTTGAAATTCTAAAATATTAACAGCTGCTGCAAACAACTCTAGAAATGAAATCAATTACCTTTATCTTCTATTTTCAACTCCTAGAACCAACACAAATACTTTCGCCACGACACTTTTCGTAACGAAGCGCCTCCAGATACCGGGTGTTCACGTACCGGATGCTCATGAAAGTATGTAACCTTCAAGGCGGAAAATAGGTGCGTCGTTTTACAGCATTCACAAAATCCCTCTGTTTCGGGACCAACGTTATTCAAATCTTCAACAATAGTACGAAAACGAGCGAATTTTTAATACTAGTTTAAAGTGCATTAAATAGTATATTAAGAAAGCACACACAACAACTTGCAAGTACTTTAAAGACCAATAAATTGTACACGCGTTTCTTATAGTATTTCTTAATATTGTTGTTTTTGTGTTATTTAATGCAGTTAGTAATCTTTGTATTTCTTTACAATTTTCAATCTTTGTTTTTGAAATTGTCGTGATTTTATCTCAATGCATCACGTATATGAAAAATGCCGTTAACCTTTTATTTAAAATGGTTTACGTTTTTGGTGTAAATGTTTGCACAATTTATGGTTATCTTTACATGGTCTCGGCCTAAGCTAAATTCATAAATTTTAACAATTCTTTTAAATGTGGAAATTATCGAATTGTTTAAAGTTTGATGTGTGTATGGACTTTTTGTTTATATTAGATTAGTTACGATAATTAATGCCGGGACTGGGAACTCTCGCAGTCAGGACCTATTGTTACCTGTTCCAGGGGTAGAACTCTGCTATCACAAAACTCTTCGGTTTAGAATGTATGTGCGATATGAGATACGATTCACTAATTTCTCTAGATTTAAACGATGAATTTGCCCACCAAGGTCATGTAATTTTCCATCTTACTTTTAATAGAAGGATTTTATTGCAGCAAGGATGAGTACCCTGTTATACAGTTACCTCGTTCACTACCCACGTCAACCAGTTGTTTGTTTTGCAACTTGCTGTTAGCCTGTTTCTGTATGTAATTTATATGTATCATGCTTTATTATCAAGCATTTAATGGCACAAATTATCTTGCACATTGACATTTTTACTATTGCTCAACCGAGATTAATGCTTAAAATAACTGATCAAAATGCACTTATTCAAATACGAATTATACCTACTATTACGCCATCATAGTCTTTCATTTTGCGTTCCTTCCCTACCGCACTTGAGGTCGTAGCGGTATTTAACAGCTAAGTTAAGGAGACCCGGTCTTTGATTTGATCACGTGCCATTTTTCGATTTTCAAACTTAAGCGGGATCTAGTTAGCTTTTGGAGGGAATATCCTTTACGATGGCCATTTTTCAACGTTGCTGGGTTGACTTTATTTCCATGTTATTGTAGTGTGGCCTAGAGCTTAAATACACTACAATACCTGCCATGCTTTTTAAAAATAAGGGCATCAGGACCAGGTTTTGATTTTCAGATTATAAGGTGAAATACAGAACCAACTTTCCGTTAGTCATTTCTAGCAGTGCCGTAAAAAGTAAAATTAATTGTATGCAAGCGAGGTTGTCAACCCCTATAAATGCAACTAATCCGATTTACGGAGATAAGCCGTGGGAACCATAAACATTAATTATTAAATTGGGATATTTGTCGGTGCTGTAGAAATTCAAGTATATTTTAGGCAAGAAAAAGATAATGACCGTCTATTCAGTGGTTTGTTGCAGAAGCAGAAGAAAGGTCGCCACCTACCAAATCCAGTAAAGAATATGAAAAGTTGTTGGCGATGTAGTAAAATCACCTTACGAGCAAAATTTTAAATGTATCGATAATGCTAGCATTTATGAAGGAAATGGAGAAAACAATCCTCAAATAATGGATTTGCTTGGTTATAAACACGAAAACATGGCATTGTGATTTTGGCGTTTAACCTAAGCAATAACAAATTGGGAGGAAATCACTTCCATTGGACTTGGGATTTCACCGGATCTTTACATTAAAAAGTGCTTTTCAAAAAATGCCGAATTGGTTGACATTTAAAAGAGATGTTCCCCTAAATGATGTAGAGAACTGAATATTTGGAAGCCATTCGAAAATGGCAAATGCCTTTTTGGCAATAAAATTGATATTTACTGAATTACGTATAACTTTGTAAGAAGCAGACCAATTTGAGTAAAATTTTGTACCAATGTTCTCTATAAACTTACATTTATTTAATATGGTATGAGCAACAAAATTTTGATTGAGAGAAGGCCGTGGAAATTTTAGGTCACGTCTAATGACACTTTATCTCAAATATCAGCCGTGCTTCGTAGTTACATGTCACAGTGAAAATGTCACGTTACACCTGCTGTCTTTATTTTATATGCATAGAATGTAACTTGCAGTTTGTCGACAATTTAATTTGGTTTTTTTTTTTTTAAATATGAATTTAATTATTTTGTTGTTGTTTAGTTATGTTAAGATTTTGAGTTTTTTGTTGTGTTTCTTTCTTTTTCTTTTTTTTTTCTTATTACATTAAATCATTGCGCGTTAACTATTATGTATTGTCCTGTAATTGGAAGGTCTGTTCTGTTGGGCAATAAATCTCTATTATTATTATTAATATTAATTAATTTGATAGCTCGCGTTAAGAAGTTATTATCCAGTAGTAGCCGTGTAATTCATTGATGCGACTGGTGAGGTTCCAGCCATCCCACCGGCTGCCATTTGTTTATTTTTTTTTACAAAGACTACGACCTACATAACGTTAGATTTCGTTGTTGTGCGGCCTTATTTACTCTTTTTTTGCCGTTACTGAAGTCGACGTTCTATTATACACAAACAAAGGACCGTAAAAAGGTTATGATTAATCGAACGAGTAATCAAAAGGAGGTTATTATCGCACAAAATAAACTTCCGCATGTACTTCAAAAGGGTGAAATGGCTGAATTCTGAACGATTAATCTCGTTATAATTCACAATCGGAAACCAATTATAAATAAAAAGTGCATGCAAGTGTGGTTACGGGGTGGATTTGATGTGCCCTAATAAAGAATCAATGTCTAATCACCGTCAAATAGCGTATGTTTTAGCCGCCGTATTGATAAACGACAGCTTGAGGAAAGTGTTCTGAAAGTATTAAAAAATACCTTGAAGTGATTTCTTATGCGGTTAGCTGCTGTAACTTCTAAAAGTTAAAGGGCTAGATCAGTCAAAGTTTGTGGTCATTAGTATAATATCCTAGCGGTAGCTTGATCCACTTGAATTCTCTTCGCACTTTTGATGCGAAAACGCTGTTCCACGTTTAAAGGGCAGCGTGTGGGAAAACACGGCAGATAAAATTAAATTCGCTTTGGTTTGTAAATTAATTACCTATTTTACTAGCTTTTGCTTGAACGAAGGACATGACGTACACGCATAGCAATTCGGAGATTGGATTTTTTTCTTTGTGGCTTTCCGAGATCAATGTCTAGTTAATTCTACAGTAGGAATGAATATAACACGACACACTAAATACTAAATAAACAACAGATAAAACGGTTCACGTTTGGCGCCAACACACAGGAAGGTCATGGTATGGTAGGTACATACGGTAATCATGCATACAGTCCTTTGCACTAAAGATGATCTTTTCGTCACTAGTTTTTGCCGACTATTTGTAATTGTTGACATCTCGTTTTCGCTCATATTGTATTGACATTTGATACAGACATCGTGTAGAGGACTTAAACTTGGTTCTGCCTCTGTTATCAAAATAGATCATTGCATATCCTGGGTTTATTATTTTACTCAAAATCGTCCTGAAACCTTCATTTTCATGCCTACTTTCTGTCAGGAAATTTTAGTTTCCATGACAGGCAGAGCAGACTACGTTTCCTGTCGCTTGTCACTTTACTGGCCGCACCGTCATTTTACCGGCCACATTTTTGACATTTCCAAATGTCTACAATGACTCCTGTCATCACTGACAGATTGACATTAATAAAATTTTCTATATAAAAATTGAAATTTTGTATTAAAAAACGATTTCAGGTAAAATTTAATACAAAACTCGTCAGTAAAATGTCATTACCTGACCCGGAAATTAAAGTACTCGGCCACAAAGGGGCCTCGCACTTCAATATTTCCTCGCCAGTAATGTATCATTTTCCTGACTTTTATGTAAATAGCTATTAAAATAGCTATTATCATTATAAATAATAGGTACACGCATAATCTTCATCAGACAATTAAAATACTTGTTTATAGTGGAATTCCGGTCCATTATATTACGGAAATTTTACATTACTCGGTACAATGAACTTAAAATAATTGCTTCCTTAGGCATTTTCTCTTGTTTCAAGATGTTAGTTCGTAACCCCTCTGAATATTTCAGCAAGAATGGCCAGAGTTATACATTTCAGGGTGTCTTCTTAGCTATCTTGCTGTATTCATTTTTAATTTGCTTTTCTAAATAATAATACGAAAAATTACACGTCAAAAGGTAAAACGAAAAGTCTTGTTAATTAAAATAATGACATTGAAACTCATTGTATACTTATCCTTGCGTGTTTTACCGTTAATCACGGTCCTCCCGCTTCACGTCTTGCATTCATCGTCTGTTCCGGATACGTTCCCTGCCCTTCTCATTAGAACACCCCAACGTTTAGTTTATTTTCCTCGCTTTGTGTGAGATGGTACCACACAATCGTATGTCTGCCTCTTCTTAACCGTTTATTTTCTTGAATCCATTTCATATCTTCACTTTTCACTCCGCATTGATCGCCTATGAGGCCTCTGATTTTCAAACAAGAACTAGGAGAACAATATATGTAAGTACAGAACTTTTTTTGTATTTCTCGAACGCTTTGCTTTTCTTTATTGTAAAATTTGAAATGCATAATTTGTCATTTTCTAAGAGTACCTTAGGTTTTGCAATACACCATCTTTCTCTCACCTTGTTTATTTATTAAACGCTTTGATTTTGCTTTGTTCGCAGTCATCTCTTAGATTGCACCATAAAAACAAGGTCACCTCTTGGATACGGTAGTAAAAGCATGATCTTGGCCCAGAAACAAGGGCACTCCTAGGGCACTCTTTAGTTACACAATCGGGAAATCCCTTTCACCAAGCTGTCGGGGAAATCCCAAAGCCACGATTTTGTCCCTTCTTGGATTTGCCATGTTAAACGAAGACCTTTGATATTCCACCTGTTCATCATGAACATCCGCTGCTTGAATCTAGGTTTCGACCTTCCATTTTCACGTAAACTAAGGAAACCGCTTATTTGATGATTCGATAAGGAGAAGGACAGAACAGTTAGCTCCTATGATTTACTTGATGGATGTAATCCCAATAGAATGATCCATAGATAAATTTAGGCATATAAAAAAGGGCTAGGATTAAGAAAAGTCGCAATTTTTTTTATTGTACTGACGTTTATTTGAAGCCTAGAGCATACGAGAGATATAAATTAAGCATGTATGTTAATTAAAGTGCCTTATTAATATGTACACGTAATAACTTTGCTGAAGGGCTCCAATAAATAATTAGTAATTGTTATTCATTTAGAGTAGGTCTTTCATTTCAAATTGGAGCTAATCAATATTAATTACCCAATAATATGATATCGTCTTTACATACGTATCGAATTACAGGTTTTCATTACACCAAAATTTGGAAGTTAAATTGATATGCATACGCCATCTGTAATTGTTAATGGAACATAGATAATAGCACCAACTTTCAACTTGATTTATGAAACACTAAATATAAAAATTACACGCCGAACGATAAAACGCAAACTCTTGTTTACTAAAACAATGACATTGCCACCCAGACACGTTTCTTTTCTAACGTAGTCCTCTTTAACCCCTAAGTACAGCAATAAATATGGAAATTTTATACGAAAGCATCACCCTATAGCTAGAGAAAAATGAACTCATTAGTAGGAAACATCCCCATTGTAAATGACAATACAAATTTAAAAAACCTCCAAAATTTCTTTTAAATAGGTTCAAACATAACAGATATGATATAATTCTGCGTCATTCGGCTAATTTAATTTACAAAGATCGAATCCTTGAAGAATTTTTCTGATTACTTTCAATAAAATTAATTGCTATTTCTTAAAGAGTGCCGATCGTTAATTGAATACAGGTCAAAAACAATTTCGTTTGTAACAGTTTAGTTTATTCTTATTCAAATTTCAAAATTACCGCTTGCTAGGTTAGGCAGGATATAGGTGAGATGGCGTCACTTGTACGCGTGTTTCTTTCCTCGCGCAGAATCGCGTTAATTTTTCACTTCATTTCCGTTTTAAAGCCAACGAGGTTGTACTTGTAGAGCGTGGCATTGTGAATTCTTCTAAAACCAGTGGGTAATATTTGCCATCATTCACGTAAAATCTCTGGCAATTTTACCTGTTTATTGGCGTTGTCGAGTAGAGTAACTCAGAAGCCGTTTTCTCCGTTGTGAGGCTATATCTGGTGGAAGTTCATCGCCCTACCTACATATTCACAACCTCTTGGATAATTTCCATATTTCATTGATTTAAGTATTTTTCATTACCCTCCTGACGATTTCAGGTATGTTATTAAAAATCTCGTTAAGGGAGTGTTACATCTTCATTACTTTTAGGGGGCCCATGTAGTAGATGAATTCTTGTACCCGTCAATCCATGTAGTAGACGAATTCTTGTACCGGTCAATCCATGTAGTAGATCAATCCTTGTACAGACGAATCCTTGTATGTAAATGAATTTGCATCTTGCGAATATTCCGGAGTACGAACACCTGTTGATTGCCGGCAGCTATCCGGCGTACCACCGAGTAGATAAGCGCTAACACCTAAACGATACCGGGAGCGACCAGCTGATTGTGGAATTCTCGGAAGATACGATCTTTTACACAACCTTTTTTAATTGCTTCAATACCGTTAATCTAGTGTAACCTTCCGACGATTTATGATCGGAGCTTTGTATTTTGTTCGCATCAAGTGTTTGAGGTCGTGACTCTCTTCAAGAGCAACGCACCTGTATTTAACGTATGGGTAAACGAGCCGGCTACGAGTAAGCTATTTTTGGCCCTTCCGGCTCATATAATCGTTCCGAGCGTTGTAGCTTGGGGTTTGTTTTTGTGTTACAGAACTGGAACTTCGAAGGAGAGCTCTTTTTCGGAGAAGACAGCGTATGTGTTTTTCAAGGTAAGATTTTTAATTTACTTGTACCCAGTGTTGCCTATATGAGTTGTTATTCGGGCTAACTTAATTCAATCTTTGAATCCATCGAAAGCTTAACTACATTTTTGCTCGATCATTGTTGTAGGGGTCTGGTAACGTAATTATTAAGGAAGTGTTCATGAATTTATTTGGGGATTATTTTTGTCATTTAAAGTATTTGTTATTGTCGTATTGAAGATACATTTTATTTGCCGATCCTGCACCGTTTTGCCAGGATTAATAAATCAGAATTGCTCGTAGTGAATTTATTATTTGGCTCTCTTGTGTTTTCCCAATTTCTATACAGGAGAGGTCAGAATTTGTGCAAAATTGGGTGGCGCTCAACTAATCATTTCTAGTGACTACCAAAGATCAAAAACTTATGTTATATGCCCGAACGAACAAACCGCTGTGGAAGATTCTCATCTCGAGCCCTTCTTTTAATTAAGAATCTGAGCTAGCTGGCCGTTTATGCGGCGGGGTTTGAGTTTTACAGCGCCGAACTAACCTCACGTTATACGTTACCTTAATTATAGCCTTTTATGGAACCGATTACTTCTCTATGGTACAATTCAGTACTCCCTCTCTCAAAAAAGATCGCTCCTTAAAACCGGATTTGTTTATGCGGAAAACGCCAATCAGCGACTCTAAGTGGTCAATTAGCGCCCTGCAGAAAAACACAAAAGGTCAAAGTCCCACGCAACTACAACATGAATCCTTATTAAATTTTGTCTTTGCTAGGGAGCAGAATAAAGAAAGACCATACCTTAGGGTTTCAATATATAACAATGTTATTGAGCCTTCTTCGCGCACCATTCTAGATCACGAAGGTTGGAGACTCCTATCCCGATTCCAGTTGTGCTCAAAAATTGTTTTGCTGCCAATGAAAGTAACTGTCAGAATCAGAACCGTGGTGCTGTATTCCTGCCAATTACATTACGGGATTAGTCTTACATCATGGATGTTCTCGTGGTCCCGCAATTTTGTATCTGGGTATTTCGCACTCTTGATGCTGATCGGCTGAAATTGACCAATAGCATCACCTCAGGTGCGGACGATATACATATACGGAACGCTTAAATGCTAACGGGATAGTCGAACCATCTACTTCACCACAGTCATCGCCAATTGTCATGGTCAGGAAGCGGGAGGGAAGCTACCGCTGTTGTGTAGACTTTCGGCGAATAAATAGTCAGCGAATCAGATGCCTTTCCTCTCCCTTACGTCAACGGTACCCTCGACACGCTAAGGGATACTTTAACCATACTCGACATCAAGTCCGCATATTGGCAGATACCAATGGCAGAGTCATCGAACCATCTTCAACTTTTAAAGGATTCACCGCATTACCGAAGCAGGTTTGGTACTTAGTCCGGAAAAATGCAATTTTTTATAATATAAAGAAATGATCTAATGATAAAGGAAATACACGGAGAGTAGAAAATTGGAAATGGATATACAAGAGGGAGAAGAAAATAAAAAAAAATAAAGAAGCCAAAATCAGGGCCCCACACGTTTGGCTGTTACCGACAAAAGGGAAGCAAACGTGAGTCAAAAATGTTGTTCGGTTGCTAGGAACTAAACCACACGATCCGGAAGAGTTATTTAAGAATACCCAAAAATAAGAGTAACAAAATGGCGGAGTTAATGGGAATGAAAAGTCTCAGATCTCAACAAACCTACAAATAGCTAACAAATAAATTCAAGGGTTAGCCAAGTTTAATTTTCTTTTTTTATTGTACTACATGTTATTATATTGAGAAATAAACATATATTATTATAAAAAAAAAAAAAAAAAAAAAAAAATAGTGACGTTATTTAAGCAAATAAGTTGGGGCGTCCATATATTAAAAAGGCCTTCCATTATATGTGACGCTACCTATATATTCATACTTTTGACTTGAACGCAGCCGTTGTGGTGAATGAACCTTTTTTTGTGAAATGTGAACGGTGAAATGCAAAATGCAAGGTTATAAAATGTACTATTTAGGTTTACGGAATTGGTTGCTAGTTGTTCTATTGTACAATACAGTAACGTAAGAAGGCGTCGATGTGTATTGTTGCACTATGGACAGGTGGACGGAATCAGAAACCCTTCATTCGCTGGCAATTAATATATTCAAAACGTGATAATTTCCGTCCCAACCCCATAGAAAAATCGTTCCTGTTGAACCAATCATAGTAAAATTTAATATAGAGGTTGCAGTGCGTCAAGTATGGCTCCAGAATGCTTTCAATCAACTTTCCATTCTTGCAAACAAGTTCAAAGTTACACACTGAAACTGAGTTCATTTGTTTCTGTTAACTTTTGCTTTCTAATTAAAATTATTTAATGATCGAACTGTCATTGTAAACTCTAGTTTATGCGCCGGAAAAGTCCGCTCCTACTTTTATAATTTTGGTTAGTTCTAAATACGAATTTGCAAGTAGATTTATTTTACGACAGTTTGTGACATGGGATGTTTTACGAGAATCTCTTCTGAACTATTTCACACAACATCCGGCCAATTTTCACAAATTTCTAATTGTAGAAGAATTTATTATCATCGTTAATACGCTTTATTTCACTTGCACCAAAAGCACACCCTACAGCAGAAGTAGATACTCTATCAGTTAATTTACAAATCGGTTCCTAATACTTCCCATTGTCGGCATCCATTTAGCAACGCGATGCGGTCTAGTTAAGGAATAGGGTTGCATAGTGAAGTTGAAAACGGAAGTACGATAAACAATATCACACGCTGTGTAAATAAATCACAATTCAAATACTTCGCTAATGGACACATTTGACCGACACCGACAATAAAATGTTTAACTCTCTAATAAACACGTTTTTAAGTGCCTTTACGAGTTCTATTCCCTATAATTGCGATACCAATGGTAGTAATATTGTTTACGTTCATTATCAGTTTGAATTTCAGTGTAATTAAATTAGATTACTTCCTGTCTAATATGTGGTTAGTATCATCAACTGTTTCTAGTGGCATTATTGGAAAACTATAATGCAACAGAAAATTGCAAATAATGTGACCAACGCTTATCTGAAGTTCAATAGTGCCATAAGCTTATCCCTAGATTCTAGGAAGGACAATATCAGTATATTATACTATATCAAAGGACTAAAGTATAGTATGTTCTAATCCCGACGTTGCAGTACACTCAAATTGACGCAACAAGCACTCGAGAGATTAAAAACCACTTTGGTCCTGTGATATCTGCGCTGTTTCTTGTAGTCCGGAAATTAATAATTAACTATCTACAGCAATTTACATGTCCCAATTTAAAAGAGAGAATTTTGTATAATTAATTATTACATACAAATAAAAGTTAATTAACAAAACTGTGTAGATATTGTACATGCAAATAATCAGAAAGTCCCTGAAAAAGTTGTGGAGCAATTATTGCGTCCTTGAATGTAACCACTAGAAAAAATGATGTGAAGGACAATTAATTAATAAACTGTGTTTGACATTCCACTGTTTTCAGTTAACCTTAGTCCCTCCGGGAACGAAAGTGACTCTTTAGTAGTTGAAATGGAAGAGCGAATGATTTTACTTTTATCAACGGAGTAGGTACTAAAATGTATATTCTCACGTCTATCACAAAAACGAATTCATTTACATTTTCATTTCTGAACTGTGACTTCAAAAGGTCCAGTTACGATACAAAATAGTGGTAACACCACCTCATGATTATTTCGTTACTGTTTATACATGAGTTAACAGTGCTCAATCTTTCTCTGTGTTCGCGGTATCCCTTTATCTGATTCAATCTGCCTTTTACTGTGACGGAAATTTATTTGGAGATTGCATCCTTATAAATCGGATTTTATGTGCTTGGCAAAAGCGACTATCATAAAGAATAACTCAATATTTTCCCAATATCTTGTGTATTCGCGTCTTAAAGACCTAACCTCACCTATGGCTGCTTTAACTGATGCGCATTTAATGTTCTAGGTGTAAATCGACTTTTTCTTGCTTTTCAATTTCAACTTAGAAGCTTTTCTCTCCATTCTTAATAGGAAAAGTTTTTACAAGTTGCACTCCAATGTTAGTTTTCTGCTCTGCCTGTTACGAACACACTTGTCCACGAAGCATTTTAATTTAACACGGAGATAGCTAGGCTAAAGGCAATTGGAGGGTACACACAGTGAAGTCGAAATAATTGCTCTGTGGTTCAAGTAAGGTTTCCTTTTATTTACTGTCAATTGCATGCAGTTGTTTGACGGTTTAGAATCTATAAGGAAACCAATGTACAGGGCAACTTTGTGCAAAATTTTTCTGACATGTGTAAATCCATAATTTACATACAATTCGATCAATGTAATCATTTCCTGTATCGCTCTTATGAAACATGATTTTAGTAACCATTTGCAGAAACTCAGGTGATGCTGAATCAATACTAAACATAACCTCAAAATCTAATCCTCCTGTCACCTCCCGTTTGATCCATTTATTTTCACAACCATTTGTGTACATTATCTGTTCGTTTTACAAAATTGTCTTTGTCAATGCCACCAATTTACAACGAACAAGGTGGGTCAATTACATTTTAAAATCAGAAAATCATGTTTGATCGTTTTAAATTGTAATGTTCGGAAACTGCGACATGCCTTTTACTTTGGCAGAAAATAAGCTGCTTTTGAAGTCCTATTTCCGTAATGGAAGTAAAGACGCAAACGGGGTTTGGGCGTATTCGACTCGTCTGTGCATGGAGGAAGTTCGAGAGGCATATCCTGAACGAGAACTTACACCGCCACATTTTTCCTGCAGTTAAGTGATTTGACGATACAGGAAGTGTTGCTTGCGGAAAATCCCCTGGTCGCCCAACAGTCGCCTTGAACAAAGCACCCAAAAGTGACTGCGACGGCTATCCCAACAAACTGGTTTATCATACGGAACCTGTCAGAAAATATCGAGGAAAAAGTTGCATTTCTACCCGTACAAAGTAACCCTCATCGTCCCGAAAACGTATTAATTATTGCAATTGGTTTGATGAAACTCTACGAGAAAAATATTTCACGGATGAGACTTGCTTTCACCTTAGTGGATACACGTTAATTCCCAAAACTACCGAAGTTACGCTTCATCCTCTGAAGGTAGGCGTGTAGCTAGAATGTCGAGAAGGCGAATTGTGGGGTCGATATTCTTTGAAAATACTGTTCATGCCGAACGTTATCGGGCAATGTTATAAGAGTTGATCAACTTCACGACGACGAATTGCAAGAAGGTTTCTTTCTACATGATAATGCAACGGCGCATACAGCTGGTGAAATAATAACATTCTTACAACGGTATTTTGATGACCGAATTGTTGGAGGAAACCCGCCAAGATCCCCTGATCTAACGCCCTTGGTCATTTAAGCAACGTTATTTATAGAAAACGTTAATTATAGGAATCGTCTACACGCAATTAAAGAATTACGCGAAGCTATAGCCGTAGTTTTTGTTGAGGTTTTTTGTTGCATGCGGGGTATTATGTCCAAATAAACTTTGTAAGCTTTTATTTCTTTTATCCAACACCTCTATGTTATCCAGTCATTATCATGACGAAATTAAACGAGTAAGGTATAAATAACCCACTAATGAGTTATGCACGTAAAATAACTCACTAGCAAGATAAAGTACAGGAACATTCTTTTATTAATTATTCTGACAAAATCAACACAAAAATCTAATTTAAATTCACATTGATATTGAAATTAGAGGAAATCGTTTTCTTCTTCGATGTTGCGTTGGAATCATGAAGTATGTTGGAAGAATTAATAAAAGAATGTTCCTGTACTTTATCTTGCTAGTGAGTTATTTTACGTCCATAACCATAGCAACGAATTATTGCTTTTGTATTCCATGCACTCTAGCTTTTCGCGGAACACGCAGTTTTTAAGATTTCCACGTTTTAAACCAGCTTGAGGAGGTGTTGGATAAAGTTTTGTATGGTGCACGTGTGTTAATTACAAATAAGTCACTTGAGAAAATATCCCCACTCGGCCTGACGGCCTCGTGGGCTTACTTTTTTCTCGCGTGACTTATTTGTAATATAACACACTTATACCATAAATAACTATTATTTTTGTCGTAGATAAATACATTTCGTGTTTATTCGAAGCCTTTATTCCACCCAGATAGTCTTCATGTCAGATTTTTCTGTTCCTGCCTAAGATTTATTTCAGTATGTTAAACAAAGGTCGTGTAATAAATTCTTTGAAATTTTTGAAAGTTCATCGATGCCATCGAGTCCCCCAAATTGAAAATACACACCTAAAATTTCTTTATTCGCATTTTATCGGATAAAATTGGTAATGAATATGGCGAGTTATTGAGATATAAAAATTTACTCATCGGTTTAAATTCCATAAAATATAATCGCATATAACCTCGGAGGGGCAAA
>NW_022172147.1:0-3588 GCF_008802855.1 Photinus pyralis
TATTATATTTGATCCAAATTCCAATGAGATTCTATAAATTGAATACGAAGGAAGAATATTTTATTTGACTTGAAAATTACAACTTGACAATATCTCAATTATTTTATTCAAACCGATTGCTCTGATCTTAATACCCCCTCTCAATCGACTAATCCAATCTTGCAAATTAACTTCTCAAACTGAGTTACATCAGCACTTAATGCTACATATTCTGCTTCACTAGAAGATATTGCTACTGTAGATTGTTTTTGACTAGACCAGGAAACAGTGCATCCAAAAACTTTAAAGACGAAACCACTTGTCGATTTTCGATCTGCAGTATCTCCAGCCCAGTCAGCATTCGCATAACCCACAAGTGGAATGTTACTATTAACAGAAAATCTTAGTGCCATTTTCTTGGTTCCTTTTAAATAACGAACAACTCTCTTCAATGATTGGCAATGCTCTTCTATAGGGTGCTGTTGAAATCTAGCAAGATAACTGATAGGGAAACAAATATCAGGACGAACACATAACATCAAATACATCAAACTACCCAGCAACTCTTGATATGATTTCCTGTTGTTATTGTCGTTAGAATTTGTACAAGGCAACTTTAATCCTTTCTCCATAGGAGTCTTCACTGCATTGCAATCCTGTAAACCAAATTTCTTCAAAATCTTTTCAATATGGTGGGGCTGAGATAAGTTTATGTAATCTGAACCAATCTCAATCTTCATACCCAGGAAATTTTTCAACTCTCCGCAATCTGACATTGAAAATTGTTCAGACAACAACTTCTTCACATTTTCCATATCTGAAAGTGTTTTTCCAATCAAAAGCAAATCATCTACGTAGAGGACCAAAAAAATATGTTGACCATTTTCATTGCGTGTATAAAGACAATAATCATGTTTTGACCTTACAAATCCAATTTGCAAAAGATAACTATTCAACTTTTCATTCCAACATCTAGGAGCTTGTTTTAAACCGTAGAGTGATTTGAATAACTTGCACACTTTGTTTTCTTCATTTGTAACACCATCAGGTATGGTCATGTAGATCTCTTCTTTTAGATCTCCATGCAAAAAGGCTGTTTTCACATCCAGCTGTTGAAAAAAATATCCAAGACGAATACCAACAGCTAACAAAACTCGAATTGTAGTGAGTTTCGCAACTGGTGCATAAGTTTCAAAATAGTCGAAGACATGGTTCTGTAAATATCCTTTTATAACTAGTCTTCCCTTATGCTTCTTTGCAACACCATTTTCATCATATTTTATAGAAAAAATCCATCTTGACTCCATAATTTTTTTTAAACCGGGCTTTTCGACAATCTTCCATACTTTGTTCTTCTCCTTTGATGTGAGTTCATCTTCAACTGCTTTGATCCACAAATCTTTATCTTCTCTTCCAAAAATATCTCCATAACATTCCGGAACATCTGGAAGAACATTACCAGCAGTACTTGCTCTATAAGTAGTAAAGAAATTTTTCAACTTACTCGGTCTCTTGCGCTCCCTATCGCTCCGCCTCAAGTGCATTTCGTCACATTGATTATTTGGGGAAGGGAGCGCCTCAGCATTAGACTCATTTTCTTCTTCGGTTGTTTCTTGTTGATTTTCAATAATTGAATTTTCCGAGACATCTTCAATTACATCAACATTCTCGACAAAACCATTTTCCCCCTCTTGCTCGAGATCTTTGAAATATGTTTTCCTTGGTTTTTGTATATGAGCATTTTCCGGACTTTTCTCAAACGGAAAACTTTCTTCATCAAACTTATCATCACGTGCAGTAAAAACTCGCTGTTTTTCTATATCCCACAATGTATACCCATTAGGAGCATAGCCAATCATAACTGATTCCCTGCATTTTGAAGACAGTTTTCTTCTCAGCTGATCAGGAATCCAAGCAAATGCTTTGCACCCAAACACCCTCAGCTTATTTAAATCTGGTGAATGGTCATACCATTTTTCAGCCGGTGTCTTGTTGTCATTCAGTGCAGCAGTAGGACTTCGGTTGATCAAATATACTCCAGTTAAAGCAGCTTCACACCACAGTTTTTTCGGCATCTGGGATTCCATCAACATCATTCTAATTTTTTCAGTGAGAGTTCTATTGAAGTATGTTAGTAGATGTACGCAAATACATAGGTACTATGCAAACCGGGAGTAGGTATTGGAATTATTGACTCATATTGAATGTCGACTGCAACATAGAACAAATAGGTTTCTAATAAATATACCTTCAGCTGTACGATTATTAATTCCAGACTTTGCATTAATAAATTGTTGGGCAATATTCTCCCAGCAATTATTTTTTTCTGCCCAAGTAACACCATCACTACGTTTATTTTCCAGGACGTCCTTGTACTGGATCACCAAATCCACAAGCACACGATTTTGGTTCATGTTCAGAGTACTCATAAGTAAAGCTTATTCTGTAATTTATGTTTGACAAGTATATTACAAGTCACTGAACTTCTTTCAAAAACAAAAGCATTCGTTCAAATTGTCAGGTAGTAAGCTATCTTTCTCTAATATATGGCCCTGCCGTTCGCTATCTTTTTCTATTACAAACTTCTAAAATCGGCAACATTGGCTATGGTTAAGGCGCGGTTACACGGCCCGTGGTTTGGCGATCCACGAGCCCTGGCTCGTGGATTGCCTCGCTCGTGGATTGCAATGGATCGCATTTTGGCGAGCTAGGTCTAGTTACACGGCACGTGTTTTGACGATCCATGAACCACCTCAAAGCTCGTATTGTCGTCAGAGCTGTTTAGTACAAGTTTTGGATTAGTTTAAAGTGCAATGGACGAAAGACAACAAGCTATTGCTACTGCCGCGCTATGTGTGATCTATTGCGGAACTGTACTTGATAAACTGAACTTGTACTCGATAAATTCCAGTGTCTTCTCCGAATTCCACGCCATCGCGGTTCTGATTTATTTTAATGCCAACACTGGAAATTGCACAAGTGCACACTGCTAAGTAAAACAGGATACAGGAAGTAGGAAAAAATGCATTGGCGAGCCACGAGCAATTGCGATCCAACGCGAGCCTACCGATCCTACCCCGAGCTTTCCTTTGACTCGCACCATAATTACCGACACCGAATGGATCGCACAAGCTTGGCACACCGAGCCACGAGCTTTGGCGAGCCTGTTGTGTTACACGGCGCGTGGATCGTGGTTCGCCGTGCCAAACTCGCCGAGCCACGCGCCATGTAACCGCGCCTTAAGAAGTTTAATGATTACATTCGAGCGGTGAAATTGAGTTTTGAAGGGGGTGCAAATTTTAAAAATCAAACGTTTTTCAGTTACCTACTTCAACAAAATAGCAAATTCGCTTGTTGAATTGTTTATAATTGTTAAAAAATTCAAGATGGCGGTCGCACTCAAAAACCATGTGTCAAAAAAAATTATTCTAACAAAATATGATGTCTATTTCAAACGGTTAGAGCGTGAAGTTTTGGTTCTATCTTTAATAGCGAACATAGGTACAGTGTGTTACATACAGTGAATTTTTTTTAAATGCGAACATAGGAGTTTGCATGCAATGTAATTTCCCTATGTTCGATTTAAAAAAAAACACATCAATCTATGAG
>NW_022172148.1:0-30867 GCF_008802855.1 Photinus pyralis
GACTATAGTAGTTTATATGTATCTTATATATTTGACAGATCAATGATCAATTGAACCAATGTTTGCAATTTATTCCAGATAAAACTTGTAAAGAAAAACTGCTGCCATTGTTACAAGCCATTTACGATCCACTAATCAGTTACATTTCGAAGTACGCAGCGTACGAGCAGGCCAGTCTTATGCAAAAACTGTCGTCAGTTAAATGCATTAAAGATGAACTTCCCGACACTATTCAAGCGTTGGGGTTGTCCGTCTCCACAATTACAGATGCTGCACAGGACGCAAAGACTAGGTGCAAGAATATCACTGAAAATTGCGGATATTGTGGGCTTTTAATTGCGCTGAGAGCATTTTTCTTAAACTATAGCGACCAGTATAAGATTACGCTGAGGCAAATAGAAAGAAGTAGGGGAACAAAAGAAGATTGGAATCTATTTCAGTTATGTTTATCTTTACTTCAGAACACTGGTGACGTGTTGCTGCATTTGCAAAAGTTTGAAAAGGAATTAACTTCTACGATATTGGAATTAAATGAGAGCGACAGTGGGATTGAATATAAGCATTTATTATTGGATTCATCCGAAAGGAGAGAATATGAGGCGTTGGTGAAGTGTGTGATGGAAGGCACCGAATTAGCTTTGTTGGATCATGTTACAGTGGAGTTTGGCAAATTGTGCATCGATATTCATCATGCTATGTATGAAGTCGTTTTTGCGCCGATATCTGTACATTTGCAAGTTTTGCAACTTCCAAAGACTTGGTCACATATACAGGAATCTTTTTCAGGCAATTTAGATCTTCCCGATTATAGTTTCTCCCCTCAAGAATACATCACACAGGTAATAAATTATGAGTGGACGAAGGATGTGTAAATCGTGTTCTATTACAGATTGGCCAGTATCTCATGACCTTACCCCAACATTTGGAACCTTTTTTATTTAGAGAAAATCCAGCATTGTCCTGTGCTTTGAGGGCAGCTGACGAAGAATACAATAACGCAGATAGTGTAGAGGGTGCACTAGCAGATGTTTTGCTTAGCATTATTGCAAAAGGATTGTGTCAAGCATACTGTGATCAAATTTTGAGTATATGCGAGTTGAATAATATAGCCAGCCGACAGCTAGCGCATGATATTGGTAATATAACATTTATAAGATATCAGATTAACCTTGACTTGCAGGTTATTTAGCCAATGTCTTGGAAGATTTAGGACTCCATTTGTCAGATACCTTAAAACAGTTGATCACTTTGCTGAAGCTACCTGCAGATCAGTATCAGACTCAAAGTTCTGGATATTCCGCAAGATATGTCGCTGCAATTAGACAAATAAGGAACATTACGTCAATAGATAAACATGCAAAAGGGCATACATAAAATATTAAAAAATGTAGCATTATGAGTTGCATTCAATATAAATAGAATTTTTCTAAAATTATTTTCTTTTGGAATATGCTACGGTCTATTTAATTCTAAGATGACTCATGCATACAAAACTTAAAACATTTTAGAATTAAAAAGAATCCAATGTATTGTTACTCTATTTTCGAAAAGTACCACAACAAACTGGGTAACAGCATTGTTTAATTATTTCACGCAGTGGTACCACGCATTATTTAAATTTAAACAATGGTACCAGATTATTCACAACATTTTGAATCATTTTATAACAGGTTTTGCAGTTGTTTGTGTAGATAGATTTTTTTTAATAAGACACAAATTGAAAAATGACAGCCATAAATGGGATATTATAAAAATAAATGTGGATTATTATGGGATAGTGGGGAGGGCGGCCCCATCTTCATAGGCATACGCTTCCATTTGTGGCGGGTACCACGGATACACATGCTGGTGGCTCTGATTCGCATACAACCAAGTTTATTCTTGTCGCGCGGAGAACCTCCCTCACCATACCTTCTGTCAATTACTATTTCACTTGTTTCCTTCTTTTGGAGTTACTTCATTGCATTTAATTTACTATTATACGGTATTCATTTTAATAAGGTAGCGCTAGAACGCATATGGAAGCTTTGACCTTCACTGTGATTGGTTAAAACACGAGTCAGTGTTACGCTTAAACATAAAGCGACTGGCAAATTTTGTAAGCTGGTAGTTTATGTTGCCAATTAAACTGACGAAGTGTCATTGGCTGTTAATGTGAAACATTTCTGTTCGCAGTGCTGGATATTTCTACTTTACAATAATTTCGTGCCGTTTTATATTTTTACTGTGTGTTTATCTTCAAACATAGCGCCATCTACTACCTTCTTATAATGAATGCAGTATAGTACTGTTTAAGACTTTAAATTCGATTGTTTTTGTTTTCAACACCAAGGTATACACTTCCGATTCCGATAAACCAAATTTAAAAACTTAGCATCCGACTTCGGGTTTCAATATAACCACTTCCGTAACATCCTACTAGAGAGAATAAAGTGTCAGGTCAAGGTTGCCTGCAACGCGGTGTGGAAACTTGATTTTGCCCAATGACTAAAGCGGTGCTAACAAATTTGTCCATAACGGGAGCTGTGCATATAGCAGATTCCATAACGCGCTGTGGGTGAAAATTTCGCCCACTGCCGAATTCGGCAATTGCGTAGAACATATACCAAAACATTTCCTCCGACTTATAATTTATGAGGGTTATTCCACCTACACAATGGCATTTCGGACACTGGCGCGAGGCCGAAGTGCGGTGCCTTAGTTGCTTACCTATCTGGCGGCGCTGGATAGAAGTTCCACGTGAACCTACATGTTAGACAGGCTGTCCCAAAAGCGGTCTACACCCCCCCCCCCAACTTGAACTGTAGATGTATTTTTTCGAAAATGAGTGTTAGACAAATCAAACGGAAACACTTGAAACATAACACAATGCTATATTAAATATTTAGCTGCTACAATGACCAGGTACATCAGGAATATAAAAGTTATTGCTCTAATCCTATGTTAATTTGATCTTTTACTTTTGTTTCTTCTACGATTTCTTGAATAAAGTGTAATACTTTTTGATATAAAAATGACATCCTAAAAAGTATCTCCATTAATTACATAGTAGCCTATACAGACTTGTAAAGTTTGACTTTAACCGAGTCTGTCCCACAGTGTAAAATAAAGAGAGGTGTTTACAAACTGCTGCTTAAATTGGCAAGCAACTTTAAATAGATTATGTGAGTCTAATAGGGTAGGTTCCTGATTTGGGTGCCAGCGCACTTTGGAACAGGAGGCCTCGAAAGGGCTGTAGGAGGGACTTCGTCAGCCCCAAGCCTGCCCTAGGAATTGCTCCCTTCATTTTCATGGCCCAGATTAAAGACTGGATCAGAGAGAGCTCGTTGGCGGCGGTTATTTGGAACCGAGGAGGATGAAGCAACTTAGGCTAAACAGTCCTATCCTTTATAGAGAGGAACGGACTTTGAACCTAGTTGCGAGGGGATAGGATGTAGGCACAATGTGGCTTTGGTGTGCCATAGTACTGCCTAGCCGAGGTGCCCTTGTGAATAGAATAGAAGTAATATTGTGATCGATCCAATGTAAGAGAAAGACAGTCTGTTTCCAGGTCTTAGTGAGGTCTGGTGTTTTCCTAGGACAATCATGATCACGCGCATTTGTTTGGAAACGCGGGGCAAACCAAATTGGATAGGTAAACATTTGTACAAGATAAACTGCAAAGGACCAAACTTCCTACACAAAACTCCGCAACAGTAAATGTATAGTAATCATCTTTTAAATATGAAGCCTTGAAATGACTGGGTTGTGTTGTGTGTGTTATCTTTGAATGCTTATAATACGTAAATGGGTTAAGATAGATAAATGACGTCCTGGAGTTTTTTGTGGAAAGTTACATGGTGCATCAACCTGTGCAAAAAATAGCTACTTGTACTTCAATATTTCCTCGCCAGTAATTTTCCTGACTCTTATGTAAAAGTAAGTATTCCAATTTTCCATACCTTTTAGAGTTAATACACCTTATATTAATTTACACTGTGGTCTGTTCCAAATTTTAGTGTTCATTTAAGGTAAAAGTCTTATTACCACAGTTAAATAACTTACCTGTTTGCAGGTTTGCATATTCCTAAATGATCCTGAGGAACTTCAAAATATTCTCCTATTGACGGATTTCCAGAATGTGAATCAACAAATAAAACATTAAATTTAATCGCGGTTACCAAGGTAGACTTTGTTTCAACAAAACTAAGCACTTTCAATGGAACCTGTTTTATAAATTGTAAGAAATTTTCCTGTATTTTATACAATCCTTGTGAATCTAAAATAAATTTAGATTAGCATAAAACAACGTGTTCAACGCAGAGATTTTATTAAAAAATGCTACCTTCACGCAATTCCTGTATTTCAACTGATGGCCACAGTAACAATGAAGCAGTTGCATTCAAATTAGCTATACGCGATCCAATGTGAGGAGTACTATAAAACACTATACCTTTTGAATTTAAACATAACTTCCTGGCACGCTTGGAGTTGCTTTCCCATGCTGAAAGAATAAGTACACTGTACTTAGTTCCAATACTAACAATTAATATGCTTTTGATGCAAAACGTTAGAAATGTGTTAGAAAACGTACCACGTTCCATAATTGTATAGAAAATTTTGCATTTTATTGAAAAAGCATATTTAAACGTAGTCCACAATACTTTTGTGGTTTAGGTAAAGTCACATGAAAGACAAAGTAACCTAGCATCGTTCGTCTGTAATTTAATTATTTAAATGATTGAACATAAATAACTAGCAGTTCATTTATACTTATATTCATAAATTAAGTAAAACTGGACCTATGATACATACTTCTGGTATACCTTTGGTATATATTAAACTCAAATCAGTATTGTTATGTTATGTACCTACCTATCGCGCTAAACAAATACATCAATCAAGAGGATTAAGAGACTAACCTTTCCATAGTAGATTTTTAACAATAAGCCCTCCCATTGAATGTGTGATCCATATTATTGGTCTATCGCCCACCCCAGCTTGCAAAAGGCTAGTTAGAAATTCGTCGCTTCTTTCGTCAATGGTGCATTTTTTTTGTTCGTTGGGACAAATTTTTGCCCATAATGATAAGCTGGTATCATAATTAATGCCTAATATTCGTAGATCACTGCAATCGTTCGGTAACCAATCTCTAGGCCAACATGATGTATGTGTACAGCAATCTTCAGCTGCTTGAGCGATACAGTCGTTATTTCTACAAAATTTTAATTTACACATAAGAAAGTAAAATGTTAGTTAGAGCAAAAAAAATTGAATATATTTTTATTTATTTATAGAAAGTAATACACACCCACAGCAAGTGTATGGACCTTCTGCCTCAACATTAGTGGCTGTTGGTATGTCATTCAACACAAACTCAAAATCTTGTCCAACCTGGTCCCATTCATATTGATCTTTAACTTCTGCATCTTGAATATACTCTCTTACTAAAGGATCACTTGTTCGAAGCAGTTTTGACTGTACATCCGTTACAGTTCCTAAAACAGAGTTTGGCTAGAAGAAAACGCAATGGTTTTATTCTCACTTCTAAATATTGAGGTACTAAACAATCCACTAAACACGTTAGCTCTCCTTTGTCGCCACGTGAAAAATACTCCTCCCAACAATCCATGTACGAATATTACATCAACTAATGCTTTCTGGTCACAGTGATATAATGGGTGTAAGATGTGCAACGAATTTTGATACATTGCCCTGTTATCATCTAGATTCGATAAAATCTTGGCGGCAGTACTAGACAAGCGAATATCATTGTCATTGAGCCATTTTGACAACACAGTAATCCATCCTGTAAGATAAACGGCGGTAAAGTATTGATTGTACTACGGTTAAAAAATATGTGATCCTCAAGCGGTCAGGACTTACATGTCATAGACAGTATAACATAATGTTGCTTCTTAAAGAACAAAATTGCAATAATAGTCCGGTCAAGTTGGCATGAAAAATAGGGGTACCCTTGCATAAGAAGCTGAAAATTCACATGAACGTTAGGGATACCATTATAATAAAATTGTGAAAAGTCCCCATCGATCCCATGTGTGCACAAAATTTTATTCAAGGTCAAAGTTCGCAAAAATGGGTTTTCTGAATTTTTTAGCGAAACGGTTAGTTTTATGATAAAAATAGTTCAGACAAAAATTGTAGATCATGCAATTATTATATACGAAAAATGTCCTTACACTTTTTCTCCTAAGATTCAGTACCTACTTCTGAGAAAAAGCGATTCCAAAATTTACTAAAGTTGTATTCTCTATACTCTGCACACGTTTCCACGCCACCTATGAGGTAGCTTACGGCCCGGCGCACATTGAGACGCACGCGACACAACCCACGGCAACACACGCTTTGTGTACTGTTGAAATTACTACACAATCTGTGTCTCAGTGTACTGTGTAGCGTCAGATATGAGTCACGTGGTATCGTATATTGTGCTACAATCGTGTTTACTCCTTAATTCCGATAGAATACAACGCGTGCGTGGCCGTGGGTTGTGTTGCGTATGTCTCAATGTGCGTCGGACCTACTTGACGCGTTTTTTTAACGTGGTTTCTCCAGTAGGCCTACTCCACGGTCCATTTTATTTAATCTTCGTAGAATAATAGGTCTTCTCATTCAATTTATTCTTCTTTTGCGTTTCTCTTTCTCCATAAACTTCTTGTTTTTCTTCGTCTTTTTCCTGAGTCGACGTAAATTGTTCAAACAGTGATACATCAGGTGTTTCGTCGTCGATGTAAGGATCAATGTAATTAATTAATTAATGTAAATCAAGCCTCTGCTCACAAATACATACACAAACATTATGTATTGTTGTGCGGTATTTGATACTGTTATACTTACTGGTACTTACTTATTTTAAATGCTGTACTACTTATCTTGTTGTTTAAAACTAGGAAACTAGGCATGGCAGTATTGTATACAATCAAAGTCGTTTTACTCCACCATTTATTCAATTGAAAACATAATAGTTGATTCAAATTTGCACTCATTTTTTTTCATCCTGTTTCATACAGGATTGTATTTTGTTTGATTAACCGAACTTTTGATTATCCGAAGCACTACCTGTCCCAATTAGGTCGCATAATCGACGTCCTACTGTACCACGTTTTCAATACCAGAGAAGGTTGAAGACTATAATGGCATTTTGTTGGGACCATAACAAGAAAAGCAGAAAGACGAGCACTTATCATTCAATATTAATGTATTAGTGACGCAGACTAATAGTTTGACTTATATTATTCGTCCAATGATGTGCATAGGCAGCGTAGTCACGCATGTTATGGGGAATACAGCTTTAGCCAATTTTAGAATCGCTTTTTCTCAAAAATACTGAATTTTAGGGAAAAAAGTGATTAATAAGAACAATTTTTGTAGATAATTGCATGATCTACAATTTTTGTCTGGCTTATTTTTATCATAAAACGAACCGTTCCTCTAAAAAATTTAAAAAAACCCATTTTTGCGAACTTTGACCTTGAATAAAATTTTTTGCACACACGGGATTGTGTAAAGGTGGGTTCATAGCTCTCCGTTCATCCATTGCGTTGATCCGTCAAACGAATAGTACATTTTGTTAAGGTTCATAGCAATCCGTCCACATTGTACATTTGCAAGTATAACCATAACCTATACTTTATTTTGTACTGTACCCTCCGTCATTTTCAGTATGTAAAAATGGTACGAAAGTAAAAACACATTGCTATCTGGTTATTACCGTGAAGAACGAATAGGCGAACGCTGTTAACGTACCAAACATAACCTCACTCTTGTTAAAAACGGACCAACGGAAACGTAAATGTTCAACTTCAACCAACTTTTCCGTCGTAAACGGACGACGTACGATTTAAAAATTTGCTGTCTTCTGATTGGCTAACAGACAAACGGAAACGTATGAACGGAGAGCTATGAACTTACCTTAAGACTTTTTACAATTTCATTATAATGGTATTCCTAACGTTCGTGTAAATTTTCAGCTTCTTGGGAATTTATGCAAGGGTTAATGTCTATTTTGACCGGCCTAATAAGTTTTGGAAATATTTAGTGGTTAAGAATGTCGTTAGTCAAAGGACATGTAGTAATGGAAAGCTCTCCAAACTTTTATTGTGTCACAATCACTTACATAATAAATATCTTCCGTTTTGAAAATTCTTGATGATTCATGTTACAATTGCTTGAACTTTCCTTCTATTGATAAAAGAGACAAGATGACAATGTCATTTGTAAGTAATGATCTAATTGTGTACCAGAACCTTGCATGTAGTACATATAGTAATTATGATATCAAGGGTGTTATAAGGGACATAACGCCTGAGAGCCTCCGGCTCGAGGGCTGTACATCGGCTGCGGGCGTTATTTCTGTTAACGCCAGTGGTGCTTTCAACGTTTTATGTCCTACTTTATTACAACTATAATTTTAGTTCAAAAATATATATATATTTATACAGGGTGTTTTTTTAAAGATGGGCCATACATCATAATCGTAGGTGTGTGCCAACAGATAATGTAAAGGCGTTAAGTTATTTAAATTACATTGCGCCAATTGTTCTCAAATCTTGGCCTTGCGCTTAGTTATTTCACTGACAGTTCTCAATTTGATCCTTCAAACTGCATCAACGAAGCAGGAACATGTATTCCGCCGCTCGAAAAGGTGTTCATGTAGTACAATTTGTACAAGAGTGCACAGTAGCTGAGTGGTGTGCGAGCTATTCTGTGCTGAGTATCGGGTTTTGTTTGGTTGCCGGTGGAAAACAATTCGAGTAGGTACCTTTTGTAATCTTATACGTTTATATCTGATTTGAATAAATTTGTTGTTTTAGAAACAATTTCTACAGTACTGTGGCAGATGATTCGCGAGGAAGCTATGACTGAAACAATTGATGCAATGTAGGTAAATTTCCCTATGGCCCATTTTAAATAACTCAACGCCTTTACATTGTCGTATGGCTCATCTTAAAAAAAAATACCCTGTATAATTATCGTTCGAACATGGTTCGAATCACCGAACGTTCAGACTTTTTGACGTTAGGTACTGATAAAGTAGCTGCTCGCAATACTCGCGCTACCTACTTAATAATGGATTTTTAAAAACGCGCTAAAATTTACGTGTCAATCCCATTTGCGGAATAAAAATATATAAATGAATTCAATACACGCTACCACATTTTTAAGAGTAAAACCTTTCTGATGATTTTTTAAGGGTTTTCCTCAAAAACAGGCATGTTTGATTATTGCACCAGCACTACCTATAGGTACTATCTTCTGAAAAAAAGTTGATATACTACTTATGATGTATGTAACGTACTAAACAAGTTTTGTCTGTCCGTCCTAATTGATCTTTTTGAAACACTTTTTCTTCGTTCCGTCCGAATCCATGTCTGCTGTGTTAAAGTACTTTTAGGGGAATGGTCCTAGAGCTCTGGAATTTTTTTGCAATGACTAGCCGATACCTTGAAGGTCTGCCAGACGACTATTAAATTTGGCTATCTTAGGGGGGGGACGTCATGAATTGCTGAAATGCTGTTTTTTGAAAGTAAAAAGTTTTACATGCGACAACCAATTGGTCTCAAATTTTGCAAACGTAATACGCATGCCTTTAGTAGAGTAGTGCTAAGTAAAACTTTTGAAGAGGGGAAGTGAACACACGTTCTATCGTTCAAGGTATTCTAATGAAAGGTCTGTACAAACTATAACCTTTCCGCGCGACTCCTTTTCGAGATCAGTGGGTGACCGTCCGGGGGGGGGGGGGTTGAAATTAATTATGGTATTCTAAATTAAAGGTCTCAACAAAAGGAATTAATTTCTACCAACCATAATCCTGCTTATATTTCAAGAACAGATTGTCGGTGGAAGCGGGTACTCACAAAGAGCGATTGGGACGTCTGGAAGAAATATACCCATTGGTGATGTCAAAACTGTAACAACGAATATTCTCCGATGAAAGTACTCTCAAAGGCAAAATGAATATAATGGGCAAGTGGAACGTCAGGACGAGACATATCAATTGGTGATGTGAAAACTATCAGTGTAAATATCTGCAGAATGGAGTGTTGGCGGAAGGTACTCTCAAAGGGCGGAAAGATCATTTAGACGAGACACATCTACTGGCGATGTAAAATCTTAATTGTGAATATCTCGAAATAGTTGGTGGAAAGGGAAAATGCAATATTTCGGAGAATTTGTCTAAGAGCTTGATTCTTCTTGCATTATATAGCGTAGGTTTTGAAAGTATGCTAGTTTTATGTATAGAGAGCCCCTTCCCTGTTCATCATCTACGAAGAAAGTAAACAATTTATGCTTGTTTATGGTTACTTTCTTGTTTGTTGTTTGTCTGTGTGTCACGAATTTGTCACTCGATGTGCACACGCGACCCGATAGAGAATCAAGTAGCGAATGCCCATCGATTCACTCCTTTACGTCTACGGCCACGAAACTAGAAAATTCTTGTTGCCTTCTTACTGATAGAATATAAAAAACAAAAAAACTTAAAAAAAAAACACTTCCGTCATCAAAACACAGAATCTCAACCAAGCACCCAGAAATGGTTCTGTATTTGTTACCTTTATCATGAAGGAACCGATTGCCCCTGACTTGCAACCGGAACCGTTATTCAAGAAGTTATGATAACGGGAACCAATACAGATATCGTTATTATTAGTATCAAAGAACCAATATTATTTAATTCTCTCTCTCTTGTAGATAGACACATTGCACTTTGTGAGAGGGAAGTCCGTTTTTATTGTTATACTTAAAATTTGATTTTGGAGTGTGTTTTAAAAAATTTTCTTCAAATTAACATTAGTGATTACTGGATATTATTGCCACAGATTGTAAGATAGGTAGGGTTAAATGTAATCATACTCATGACCATTTTCCCTATGACAAAAAAAGATCTGTGTCCAAGTGTACAGTTTGCCATGCTTAGATTCAGGCATATATATAAAATATGATATAATATGGATAAACGAGTGGACACGCCTATCGCCAACATTGGAAGAGGGAATTATACTTCTGTCCTTAGATGTGGAATAGGCGCTAATGCGCTTGTCTGTTATTATTAGTGTTATTTACCAAGCATTTACCCCAGTTTGACATAACGGATTGAGGTTAAATAGTTTGTTTTGTTTATGTGCTATTTGCGTAATTTTAATAGTAAAGAAGACTTTTGTATGTATTGTAGATTGGTCGATACCATGGAGGACAGAGCTTTGGCCCGTTACAAATTAGGTTAATGCTTCTTTGTGCCTTCATGAATTTATGTACCTACCCAAGTCAGCGAGTAAGTCAGTGGTTAAATTAAACGTTATCTATACATTTTTTATGACTTTGTCCACTCACACCCACATAAAAATTGCTCCCTAAGTTAATTAATGAGCATTCCATTATCTAACCTACCTGTTTTATAAAAATCCTCTACGACATTGGGATAAACAGATACAAAGGCTAATACATTGCAAAGTTTAACTTTAGTATCCAAATCATTCTGAAATCGATTATAGATCTCCATTAATAATGGTAAACCATCCAGACGAATAATATCATGGCCATTGTTTCCCAAAGAACAATGATGCAATAGGGACTCGAGGCAAAGTGGTAATATATCTGAAGCTGATTTTATACGGTTTCGTAGTTCCGACATTGATTTGTGTTCTATAAAATGCTGAGCTGGATCCTGCAGATAATCACGGATTATAGTCTACTGACTTGCATCGTAATTATTTCCTTTAGGTAGATATCCTTATACAAATAAACATTTACAAATTTACATAATGTGCTCCAAAGGAAATAATTGTTTTGTCAATTTTAATTATTTTTACCATATGCTTAGGAGAGATCACCACAATACTTAAATGTGCTAAGTATAACGACATTGAAAATAATACACTATTACTTTATCCTCAAACTATCGTTATTTGTTGTTCACATTCAACATAGTGCCTACTATGAAAATTGTTTTTATACCAAATGCAGTCTATTAGATTTCACACAGAATTGTGATTAGCTAAATTAATAATATGCAAACCTTCCAATCTATCACAATGCACAATTTTTGCTTTTGTCTTGCATGTTCACTGAACCCGATCCAATTTATTGTTTAGTGCCCAATTAAGACAAGCTTTTACCTTTGTACAGAGTGGCCCATTTTTGACTCTCCGTAATTGTTAGTGCTATCAAAAAAGTAATATAGGTGTTCATGTGCTCTTTTCGCGTCAAACTTAAAACGGTAAAATCAAAATTTGAAAGTATTCGCTCGCTTAAGAGATACAGAGGAAATTGGCAATTTTCTCGGCAATTTTAGAATGATCCTGTATTTTCTTAGAGAGATGCAGGAAAATGTTTATTACAAAAGTTTCTTTATAATGATTGTTGAATAATATTGCCGCTTTCAAAATAAAGTATACAAGGTCAAGTGCAAACGTTATCAGACATAACCTCAGTTTTGTAATTGGAACACGCTGTACATTTTGATCTAAAAATATAGCATATTGAATGTTCTTTCCAAAAATATAGCACACAATGGTATTAAAAAGATTCAAGTGATCCAAAACATTTCAAAAATACTGTGAATTGATTAAATTATTACATGTTAAATTTTTGAAAAGAGAATTTAATATTCTATTTTTTTAGACAAAATATACAGTGTGTTCCATTTAAAAAAATGGTAGGGTCCATTAACTTTTTTACAAGACCCCGTATACTTACTTATTTTGAAAACATTTTTCCGTATCTCTTTCAATTAAGGAAATATCTCTCATTCTCAAGTTGACAATTTTTTTATTTTCCCCGTATCACTTAAGCGAACGAATATTTTCAAATTTGGATTGTACCATTTTAAGTTAGACCCAAAACCACCTATATTATTTTGATAGTACTAACAATTACGGGAATACGCTGTAAAAGTCGAAAATGGGACACCCTGTACATATTAATAGAAAATCTCGAAACACGTCAAATTTAAATCATAATCACATGATTTAGTTTTGTACACAATAGTCTTCCGTGCGAGCTTCGGTGTTTAACCGGGGGGATGAGAACCTATCCAGGGGTGTGCTGGAGGGGGCTCGGTTGGGCGCGCGCGAGCCTGTTGTTAAATTTAATCACGTTCGCAGAGCCTATTGTTGAAATGGATAATTTATAAGTTTCTAACCCTTACTAAATTTACTAATGGTGCCAGAGCTGTCAAGGAGCCTTCGCAAAACGAACAATATATGGGTGGTTTTCAATAACCTTTAATAATTGCTGGGTACCATTTCCAAAAAAAAAGAATTCACAGATACTGTTCGTATAATTTTTTTAGAGATTTGTTAAGTGTTTGGAATTTTAGTTGCACCCTGAAAATCAAAAATGTTAACATTTGTACTTTTTATGCAGTGGTTTTCGTTCATGAGTCTAGAATTTTAACATTACCGTCACGAAGTTTCGAAATATATTAACGCCAACAATAATCAAATTATTATCGATTACAAATTGTTGATGGGTAAAGCTGCCTATATGCTTTTATTTTTAAAAACTACTTCCTACAGAAATCATATTCGAACAAGAAATATCGAAGTCAATACGAATTTAATGAAAATATTAAAAAGAACATGCAACGAATACATGTTATTCTTGAAAATAAGCAAATATCGTTACAAAATTGTACTTTACATTATAAAAAAAGCATCTTTAAATAATTTACAACTGTAAAATAGCTTTAATTTTCTATACAAATTTTTTTACTATGGAAAAAAGGTAGTGTGACGGAAATGTTTATGAAGGGACGGTAATGTAACAAAATTACCAAAAAGTAAACATGGTATTTATTAAAAAGAAAACCAAACTCAAACATTATAAAAGGCATTAGAACACTGTAAAACTAGTCAAGGGACTCCATTAGAGAGTTCAATGAATCAGAGTTTTCAAACTTAAAAACACGTGAAGACAATTTGGTAGGAACTTTCAGAGGGCAAAGTACTCCATCTTGTGGAATCTTCTGGACGTCTGCTTTTTGTGGCCACATAAAATTCCTTTTGGATCTAGTCATGAATTTTATTTCTAGACTATTACCGTCAGCATATAACACCTGTCCTGGATACCACTGATCATCAAAAACGACGGCCACCCAATCGTCTTTCTTATATTTCCCACTGATTTCATTTACTTCCGTATTTTCTTCCCGTGTCGTATTACCCTTAGATACAGAAATTGCGGTGCCTATCTCTATTTTATCTAGGTCGGGGTTGCTACGATTACCTGTTATTTGTTAAGAAAATGTTCAGAGAATAAAAGTACCTACTTTTATCAAATAACTCAAACTAAAAAACGTTTTTAAAAGGATACATTTTTTGGACATGCCAGATTTCAGTTGATACTGACTCGGTGTAATAGCATTATGCGGACAGGAAATGGAATTCCTACACTGAAAACACGACAGTTCTCGCAAATACAAGGTATCACTGTTCGAACTGATCCAGGAAACTTGATGCAACTTCATGGTGTTAGGCAATGGTTGTATTTTCTTATCCTGTAGTAATTCCTCGACTTCTAATATTTCCGCTCCAGAAATTTGAAAGATGCTTGTCCTTTCAAGTTTTTCTTTCATTATTTCTAGAAACTGCTCAATACACGATACATCAGTTCCCTGAGCGACACTCTGGTCAGCAGTTCGTTTGACAAGCCCCCCAACTCCATCTGCAACACTTTTTCCGTGACCACACTCAAAAAAATTCCAGGATGCATTTTTGAGCTCCAACTTTTCACAAAAATGTGCAAACAAATAAAAATTATTTTTGTTACGGTATTGGGTTGTGGGTCCGTCACTCATAACGTGGATTACTTTCGCACGTGTGTGTTCAGTTGTAATTTTCGAAAAAATTGGCAAAATATGCGCCCATATAGCACAAGGATCATGTCGAAGACAAGAAGAAGTGCTACAAAACGTTTGGCATTTGGTTACCCCGTTTTCTTTATAATAGTAGGCCCCAGTATGAAGACTTAATTGGACCTTTGAAGCTCCGAAATGGACACTTTGAACTTCATCAGTGTATTTAAAATTGTAGTTTTCCGAGAAGTCTATTATTAAGCAAATTTCATCTTCTGCCATTTCAGTTTTTACTCTTTTCAAAAAGAGACCCTGGTGATAAATGCGGTAAGAATGTTGTAAAATTTTTGGAGTTTCGTTATTAAAAACATTGATCAATTCTTCAGCAGTGGCATTTAGCCTTAATTTCTTCGTCACTTTTACAATTTTCAATTTATCCTTGATGACTCTGCTCTCTTGTGTGGTACGCCATTGATAATAGTGTAATACAGTGGTGGGTTCAACTCTCTGAAAACTGATTTCAACGGTCTTTACTTTACAAATCACACATTCTGTACATACAACTCTTAGATATACTATCACAGCAAATAAATTCAGAGAGGTTTAGGAGAGAATTGATATTGATAACTAAATACTGTCTTAATGTCCGAATAAGGAAATTAAAGTTTGAATGTTTTACACAAAGGCACGTATCTCTCTGTGATAATTTCGGAGTAACAACCCAAAATGGTTTAAGTCTTGTGAATGTAGTATAAGAAACTTTGACATTATTTTCATTTTTAAACTTCCTGTAAAGGTTATAAAGAGTATCAGTGAGTAATCTCTTTTGTTTGGTAATACTATTCTTGGTCAGAGTGTCATTTTTTCCTGGAGTAACAATGGAATTGGGATCACTGCAGAGGAAACTTTGTACCTGACACTTTAGCAGTACTGTGAGCGATTTTCTTTTTCTCTTGTTGTAATTTATTTTCTTATCGTTGGTTAAAAATTTTCGTTGGTTGTACGTAGAGGCCAAGTTTTTCATAGCATTCATCAGCTTATATTTTTTTATTAATCCTCCAGAAACGCATGAAGACAAAACTTCTTTTTGTTGTAAAGTGGTGCACGTATTTTTATTCAACTCGATTTGCTTAGTTAAAACTTCGCCAATGAGTAGTTTCTTCTTAATTTCTCTTGTATCTCCTCTCTTAATAACCTCTTCTCTACTGCTTTTTTTGGAGTTGGTGGCTCATTATTTTTGACTTTATTTTTTAAGTAAAAATATTTGTTTTTCCATTTTACAGTCATCTTTTCTTGCCGCTTCCGCAAATGTCTTTCTTTTAAAAGCAAATTTGAAGTTTTTGAACGTGTACTCAACACTTTTTTTCTGCCTAATTTAATTTTGATACTAACAGATGGTTGTGCGTCGCCGAGTCCTTCAGTATTGTTTTTATTTAATTTCTTTTTTGCTTGGTAAGTATGATTATTTTTTCTCCACATCTTTCTCTGTTTTCTTTGTTCCCTTTTTGATCGCTCAGAAATCGGTTTAAGCTTTCCCTCCAATTTTCTTTTCTGGTACCGTTCACGTTCTTTCTCTTTTTCCCTTTGATACATCATCGCATCCGCTTTAATCCTTTCTCTTTGTCTTCTTTTTCTTTCTCTTGCCATCTCTCTTTGTCTGTCGGAGTCCACGGTCGACATTTTTTTAGTGATTTTCTTTTTCTTTTTAGTTGATTGAAGCGGAACTCTTTGAACTTTTTTTTGTCTCCACAGGAACCTTAATGTTATCATTCGCTAGCCATTTTGATTGCAAAGGACCATTTTTATCGGATACAGGTTGCCGTTTTTGTTCAATCTCAGCTTTAGTCTCCTTTTTTCTCGCCTTTTTTAGTTTAGTTTTTAACGCTTTGTTTTCATCCCGGCGTTTTGCTGCCTGCTCTCTCATAATCCTTAATTTATTTTGAAGTAAAATCAGCCGTTCATTTTTTGGTTTGGTTCTGTCTGGGGTTTTTAAAACGACTCTCACTTCTTGATTTGAAGTACTCGGAATACATAGGGAAAGTGACGTACTTGAATCCATCATGAAACTAAGAAGACTCTCACCTATATATAATATACGATACCATAAACAACATGATACCATCTATACTCCGTTCTAACATTACCGTCCCGCCCATAACATTACCGTCACATTTTGCCCTTTCTGTAAACGTGACGGTAATGTTCGTGACGGAAATGTTTAATTACAAGTAAATAGCCCCTAGATGTTTTTGAAAATGGCAGTAAAGTTTAAGGTTAGGGAAATTTCGTTGTTGGCGGGGTTGGTATTATTAATAAAATAAAAGTATTATGATAGGTATCATTATAACTAAATGGTCTTATGGGACGGTAATGTTGAGAGAAAAAATATTTTACACAAAACATACCTTTAATACAAAACCAGCATGAGAAACAAGAAAACTTTTTGCACTCTTGACATCCAGCATTGACTCAATAAGCTAAGCGAGCTGTGGAACTAAGCAAGAGCGACACGTGCGCGATCTGTCGGTAGAAATGGGCAGCTAAGCTTGGAGTGACGGTAATGTTAGCATTAATGGGTTTATTTAATATTATTTTAAAAAATAAACAAATTATTATTACCTGGTGTTTTAAAATATGAACTGAGTAAAACAAACGTTACCAGAATATAAAACAATATTTACTTTTTGCAATTAGGGTAATATATAATGAAAATTTAAAGCGAAAGTTAAGAAGTTCAAAAAGTTGACCGTGACGGTAATGTTAAAATGGAATTTTAAAAATAAAAAAAAATCACAAACTGAAATTTGTGTTTACCTTTTTTCTATTAATTAGTATACACAACAATGTCTTAATGGTAAAAAAAATAATATGCTTTGATACCGTTCTAAATAAAGATTTGGTAGTGCGGTATACCTAAAGTTAAAGGTTATTGAAAAAGACCCTAATACCTGTCTTGTCTCAGACTGAAGATTGCAACTCAAAACGAAATTGGCGAATTTTCTTGCTTAAGTAGGGTTTAAAGTTTAATATTTTCCAAGAAGTGTAGGTACGTTTGTGTAAAGTAGAATTCTAAGTAGTAGTCTAAAAATAAGAAGGCATCTATTGTTAATTGTTACCAAACACGTTCAACTTTCGGCGCTCTTTAATCTTTATGACGACTTTATACCTAGAATTAGAAAGGGCAAAGGACTCCCTTGAAAAAATACTTTTATTATTACACAGAAATTGTGAGTAATGGGTATATAAAGTACTTTACGCATACGACAGAGTGACAGACTAAAATCTAAAATACTATTACATATATTACGCACCAATGTACTTTTTTAAAGTAAGTAGCCTTAAATTTCCGCCTGTCGTAGAATCGAAAATAGATTCTTTTCGTCCTTATTGGCTATATTTATTTTTAAAAAAGGAGAGATTTGTGAATAGCAAAAGGGGCCCCTTAAATCGGGAGGCCCGGTGCTAAAGCACCTGTAGCCCCCCCCTAAATCCATCACTGCCAACCTTACAATCCCGTTCTCTGGCTAAAGAGGGCCAGGAAGCCCTGAGCAGCCCGCCTCCGGTATCCCTGTAGTCAGGGGTGCCGGAGGAATGAAACACGTTGGCCTTTTTCCTTTTTTTCCATTACGTACTAACCAAGGGCTGAAGAGGGCACAAGTCCTGAGCAGTCCGCCATTCATCTAATACTAACAATTAATGTATCATATACCTGTAAGATGTTAATAAACGTATTTTGATTGATTGATTGATTGAAGTGGAACTCATTCTAACCCGGCTTGCTAGTAGGGAAAGAATCACAAAGCCCAGCGCTGTTCTATAGCCTGGCGTAAAGTCCCCGGTTACCTAGTAGGGGCACCGAAACGGCACTCCGCCATAGCAAAGCGTACATGTCCCCATCACCCACGACGCCGAGAGCAGAGCGGAAGGCTCGCCGCAATGCGATAAGGCATGTGCGCCAGCGGTCACCGATGCCACGACTGATAAGCCCACTACCGCCGTCACCGGTCAAACGAGCACCGACGCCCGTCCGTTCAGCGTGGAAATTGATACCAGTCGAGGCACCGACACCTTACGCCAGGGTTGCATTAAGCCGTCTACCGAGCAACGATCCACGTAGAAACATCAAACGCCATCGACACCTCATATTAACCACAACCGCCAAACTAACTAATTTTCCGTCATCGTGACGTTTTATGCGGTGGTTCGCTTATTGACCCCGTAATGTACTACAGTTTTCAGCCCTTAAGACATGTAACTCGTCAGTTTTGCTCTCGGCTTATTTGTATTCCCCCTAGGATGTATTGGCTTGGATAATTTTTAGCATTAGAAATGCTTTTGTTTTGTATGGATATGAAGTTACTGGTTAGTCGAGCAGAAAAGAAGACAACTGGTGTCGCATCAAGTGATGATTGTCCGGTACTCGACTGCAATCGGTAGATTCAGGAAAAGTCGCGGATACTGTCGATACGGTACTTACTTAACAGTACGCAGGGGTTTTGTTAATTCGAATCTAAATTTATCGCATATCGCCCTACACACATGTTACTAGAGTGGCGGTACGTAGTGCGTATGTCTGCCACTATCCACCATAAACGCTAATTTTCACACAGTATCCAGTCGCGCATTTGCCTTCGCCTGTGAATGTAGTTTTATTGTAACTATTATACCAATTGTGTTGCCTGTTGTTGATTGTGATCGCCATAACATTGACAAATATTATGTTTTAGTCAGTGGTTACCTAGTTGTTATTAAAATGGCTAAATCAGTACCAAAGAATAGTATATTAAGATACAAGTGTATAATCAAGTCTTTAAAGCACGCGCAACGAGTTTAAGGGCACGACGCAAAGCGGAGTGCCTTTAACGTTGCAAGTGCTTTAAAGACCAATTATACACGTGTATCTTATAGTATTTTTTATTATACCTGCAGTATAATTTAAAAATAGGAAATTCAATGAAATCATATTGACGTTATACTCGAATACATGTCTAATTAAGTGGGCTGGGTGTTCGTATTTTCACGATTGCCATGGAAATGTCACTTGACGTTTGCTTATAAAAATCATCGTCTTTGTGAATTAAACGATTTCCGTCTAAAAAGATAATACACCGTCCATTAAATCGCTTGTTGTAAAATCTAAACAAACGTTGGTAGGTGTAAAATCTCAATCCAGTAAAGCCTATTATCAAGCATATGAAAAGTTGTTTCCACGGATGAATAGGAAGATACTTACAAATAAAGTCTTAAATGCATCAATAATGCTGGCATATATGAAGGAAATGTCAAAGGTATTTAAATCTTCTATATTTTGGTGCATTCATTCAAAACCTTAAAGCAATGCTGCGATTAAAAAGTGGAACAGATTTGGAAGCATACCCTAAATTACGCGCGTTTGTGAAAGCTTCAACCGAAGGATAGGTACAAAAGCCAAAGAAATGTTCTGCATTTACAGAAAGCGACTTAGGAAGATTTTTTATTTCACCCAGATAACAGTTTCAAAAGTCATGCTTGAAGTATCGTTACTTAGCAACTTTAAAGCACGTGTGTTTTAAAGGCCCTTTTTCGCACGCATTTGAGTGTTTAAAACGGAGATTGTGATTCAGGTATAATAAAAAAGACTTTACAGTGATGACTATATTAAATACGGGTTTACATTTATTGAGAAAATCGGTAGTCATTTACCTCAGTGTATTATATATATATATTTGTCATGCAGTTTTGAGTAATGACGCAACGACCTGGACGTTTGGAAAGCCATTTGACTACAAATCATGCTGCCCTGAAGGACAAACCTACTGACTTTTTCGTTTCTTTGCCTTAAGAGAATGAAGTTTACGTAACGCTAATAAGCCCCCCAGGTACGATCATGAAATTGATAGAAATGGATAGAGGACACCTTAACAAAGCATCTTCAATAACAAATCTGCGGAAGAGGTCCTAAATTTTCCACAATCTTAATTAAAAGTTCAGTTCATTTCGTCGAAAGTGAGGTTATATTACTTCAAATTTCTTCGAAACAATAAATCTTCTGAACCTAAAGCTATAAGGTCAGAAAACAAATTTAAATTGTCATTGGTAATTATGTAATCATGCCACCTGATTGAGTTTTAATGAATTACTGTTTTTTTCTTCTTCAATGACAATGAGAAATTTAGTTTTATATGTCTGTTATTATCCAGGCTTCATGGAAGAACAGAGCTTATAAGCATGGAATGCAGTCCTTTTTCCTTTTGTTCCACGTGTAATTGCATTTTTTATAAGAAAACGAGAATAAAGCTTATTATCTTCAAGTAATTTTAGTAAACAGTTAACAGTTATTAAGGGACATCGACATTAATAATCGGATTAAGTAAATAGCAGTAAAATAGGTTAGGTATCGGAAGAAGGAAAACCTAAACCGACATCCGACAACCGACTACCACTAAGCGGATAAGTACACTTTTTGTTTATTTTTATTGTTTATTTGCATAAATTTGAAAATTGAATAGTTAAGTATAAAATGGAAAATCCGATTCATGATATAATTTGCTCATTATTAGAAATGCCTTTTTCAAGGCTTAAAGATGCAGATCGACGAGATGAATATTCTAAAACCCGACAAGAAACATGGGTAAACTTTTTCGCGCTCTTTTAAAAGCCAGTGGTATATGAGTCACCAATGGCTAGTCATTACAATGTTTATTCTGCTGGCCCTGTTTACTACTTTCGAATAATAGAAACAATGTTTGGGTTTCTCAGGGATTTTCAGATTTAAAGAATTTATCTGCTTGCATTAAGAAGCATGAATTATCAAAAGATCATATGAGTAGTTATTTAAGTTTAAAGCGGTTAGAAAAAAACACATCGGCAATTAGAGATGCTTTCGAAATTCAATCATCTATGTCGGTCAAGTTATTTAATGAAGATGTACGAAAAAATAGAAAATTACTGAGCTATTTAATAGATGTAACTTGTCATTTTGGTAAAACAAGAATTATGATTTAGGGGACATAATGCAAAAAATGATTCCCTTAATGCTGGAAATTTCCGGGAAACATTTAATCTGTTAATTAAACGTGATAACGAAATTCAAGAACATTAAAAAAAATTGGAAATATCTTTTCTGGACTATCTAAAACAATACAAAACGATTTAATTACTTGCATTTCGGATACATGCGGAAATAAAAGACTCACGCCCGGTTGCAAGAAAGCGAATTATAATCGAAATCCAAGATTATTTGCCAAATCCGAGATTAAACAAAAATTTTAGTTGCATGATCAAGTATTGGATTAAACTAATCTTGATTATTCTAATCTAAGTTTATTCCTACTATAATCCCTGATTACGTTGGTTTTGGGTTGCATGAAGCTGTAATCCTACATTTGTCATTGATTAAATCAAAATTATTCTAATTCGTCAAATCGGAGAATTAAACTGGAATTATAACGACAGAACTAGGGAATGCAATCCCGCGGCAAAATTTTGATCCCGGTATTTGCGGGATCGTTTATGTTAATCCCGAGGGATCCCGCAAAATTTTAAATGTATTGGGAAATATGCAATTTTGTGCGGATTAACCGAATATTCTCCAACAAAACATATCGTATTTCCCGGAAAGGATGCGTCACATCCGCTTTCGGCCTCCACGTTTATCTGGATTTCTAGAATATTCACTACAATTAATACAGCCATACTGTACTACTAAAGTTTTTATAAACCATCGACGAGTATACAGGGTGTTTTAAATTGAGTAGGATGATTATCTCTGTTATTGTTAAACTTATACGTACAGATTCGGTTAAATTGGCAAAGTTGTGTAGTTTTTGATGCTGGTTGATATTTCGACGCGATATTTTGAAAAAATAATTCTTTTTGTAGATAATTGGAAAAAAAGTGAAAATCGCCATTTTTAAAAAGGTCAATATTTTAGTAACAAAGAGAACTATCGAAAAAAGTTTCAAATAAAAGTTGCAGGATTCGATCGTATAAATTAAATGGACGTAGAAAAAAAATTTTCAAAATGGCGGTTTTCGAGATATTGATTTACGGACGACCTGTACGTATCTGCATTTCTCCGTTACGCGTTTTATTAATAAATTTTAAACAACGTCGTAAATTTTGCAATCCCGCAAATCCCGCGGGATCCCGCTTAATTTCTGTACGGGATTAATCCCGCAAAAAATGCTGCGGGATCCCGGTATTTCGAGATCCCGCGATCCCGGTATTGCATTCCCTAGGCAGAACGTACAAATGTCAGATAGGTACATCATTATCAAGTCTGGAAAGCGACAATGATGAATTGGTTTTGCCTAGGCCAAGACTATTTACAGACAGGGCAAATCCAATGGAAAATTATGATGACCTCGATTTCAAACAGCGCTTCCGATTTTCAAAGACCCCGGTACGGAAAATGTTGAAATGTTTCTTGCAAGGATGGCTTTGAGACATTAGTTAGAAATAACTCCTGTGGGGGTGTTTCAGGAGTGATTAGAGGTATCACAAATTCCATAGTAGGGGTACATTTGAGAGTGTATCCAAATCACAGAGATCCTGGGGGGGCATGGGAAGGCTACATTAGATGTGTTGGTAGGAAGGTGACAGTGCCTTGTGACTCCCCAGGGGTATCATTCCCAATATCCTGGCCAGTAGACTGTGGCCCAGACTTGAATATAGTTAGTAAAGATGTATCAGACAGTGAAGATATGGGCATGGATCCTGAAGATATGCTAACCAATGCACATGGGGGAAGAAAAATAGAGGATTGGAAAAACAAGTTCAAAAACTTTTTTTCTAAAGGGTGGACTGGGCTAATCCCTGCATCACCAATCATGATATTAATTGTTGGCATCTTAATAATTAGAAGATGAAGAGCTATCTTTAATCACCTATTCTAACCCTTCTGTTTTTTAGATTAAGTTTGTTATTCTTATGTATTCCCTTAGTATTAATTTAGTTTTAAAAGTTATTTATCTTATCATTATAGTTATAGAGCTAATCCTTAATAACCATTATACTGTATATAATGAAACGAGAAACCCGATCGTGGACTAATCTCGGCTTATATGTAACTCCGGATTTCCTAATTCATGTATATTCCAACCGTCTTGCAACCGGCCGTCATTATTTTATTTTCAAACGTCGTTTAACTGTAGTTATAGCGACAGTTTTATGAAGGTTTAAGTGTCACTTTTTTGACACCTATTTTGAGCGGCGTATAAGTGTTATACTCCGGCGGCGTATAACATTTATACGCCACTCTAGTGAAAACAAAATACACACTTAGCATTTACGTCCACTAACTTTATATTTCTATTTATCAAATCAAACAAAACTATAGGCACCTTTTCTGAAGAAAATTATTCTACTTGATGTTAAAATTAAACGTGCAATTATTTAAAGTGGCATTTTGTAACATTGCGCTTGTATTAGATTCTGAAATCTTCCCGAAATCTTTATGAATTTTCACTGTATCATGCAAAAGGATCATGGTGGCAATGTCTTCTTTATTCTTTAACGATTCTTCGATATGTAGGTACCCTGCAGGAACTGTATCAGATTTCCATCCTCCATGTCTGTGTTAAACAGATAATGTCACCTCTGCAATCTGCCAACACAGTTGAAGAAGGCCTCCTCAAGAAATGACCAGTATATTCCTTCCCATTTGGCATCTTGAAGTATATAGGACCATTTCGGTACCGTAGACGGTAGATAACTGCTTTACAAAAACTAAAATTGTCACTTATAATTGCACAAGAGGTTTGTATTTTACCGAGTAAATTTGGGTTGTTTAGGTAATGAAAATCTGTTGCCTAGCAATTAGACGAGAAAAACTGTCAACTAATAAAAATGCGACACCGCAGGTGGAGCATTTTTAGGTTGACAGTTTTTCGAGTCCAATTGCTAAAAGGAAACAGATTTGAATTGCCACAACCCAAATTTACTCGGTTTAAATACAAACCTCGAGTGTAATTCGGCAGGACAATTTAACGAACAAGAAATTCACCAAACTAATCAATTATTGACAGACGTCAAACTAGTCATATGGGAAAGGATAATGCGATAATTGGTTCGAAAATGAATAAGTGAAAAAACCACTAGTGCATTTGTCGCTGGAAAAGTTGCAGGTAACTTTTGCCGCTGTCAAAGTGACAATTTCACTGCGGCTTATGCGATTTTTTATACATGAGTTGAATTGTCGCTGAAATACCACACGTGAAATTATCGCTGAAATACTACACGTGAAATTATCACTATAATTCGTTCCCATTGGCTCAACAATTTGAAATCTCGACATTTCACTGGTCGAAATGTGACAAATGTTAGATGAATTGAATAGTCAAGTTTACTTTAGTGAAATTGTCAGTTTGAGTTATACTGTAGTCATGGATACAAAGCAATGTTATGCTGATATTATTTGCGGTACATATTGAGTGCATCTTTACCTATTTCCTACATTATATGTAAATGACGTTTGAAAATAAAATATAGTATTTCATTCGAAGTATAAGTTACTTTATGTGACTCGTATGAATTTAACTCGCCTCGCTACGCTCGGCGTTTAAACTTTCATACTCAGCCACATAAAGTGTAACTTATACTCCTAATAAAATAAATATCTATTTTGCTGTACAAGCCGATGATACAACAGATATTATGGAAAAATCGCAGTTAGATACGTAAATAAATGCGGAGAGATTAAAGAGAGATTTTTAGGTTTCTTTGACGTAAGCGAAGATAGAACAGCCAATGCAATGTACAATTTGATAACTTCTGTTTTAAGTCCTTTCGATTATAAAAATAAGTTAGTGGGGCAGTGTTATGTTTTTCGGCGTCTATAAGTTGACGGTTAAGGCATTCAATGTCACCGAAGATTTCTTCAAGAAGCGAATAATCGAAATCTGGACAATTTAAATCTTTACAAATATCTTCTATTAACTCGTTTTCTTGCGCAGCTTCTTTCGCGGGCACGAACGACTACAATGTTCTGCAACATTTTAATACGGGGCGAAGCACTCATGCTTACTGCAGCTGCTCGATATTTTTGCACTATATATGTGTGGGGTTTAAACTAATTGATCAAGGAGCATGACTGACCATTCCCTCTCTACAAATTATTTACCAATATCTCAAACTATTTGAAGATATCGACTGCCCATTAAAGATTTTTTTTCTTGGGATTCGTGCTCCTCCTAACGAATATACCTCTCCAAAAAGGTTTGGATTTCCCCATTCCATGGATATTCGCATCCATAAGGTTCTTTCGTATAAATACAACTTTTTCAGTTAACCTTTCATCACACGTACGCGGACTCTCACTCCGCAGGTAGGAATTTTTTTTAATTCTGAAGAGGGAGTTGTCGCCAAACAAGGCAGCATTTGTCTAGCTGTTCAATTCGACCTTAGTACCCGTGTTACTTAGCACCCTGGTACAGTCGTGCGTTTGTTTACGTTATACAGCGATTTGCGGACCTATAGTCCGCAGCGTGTGTTGGTGTATTAAAACCATAAAGTTCTTTGTGTGTGCGAAATATTTAAGGCGAGGCTAAAACTTACTCATTATTTTCTTAAATTTATCTAGAATTATTGCTTCAGTATGGACTCCTACGAAAAGCAACAGGAACGTTTGCAAAAGTTGATGGAAGAATGTTTGGTCGAAAACGAGGATGCTACCTTTGATTACGATGACAAGTCGGATCAAGACGAGGATGACGACTTGGAAGTAGATGACCACAACAGCGATTCTGAGCAAGACGTTTCAGATAATGAGATTGTTCATGAATCGCCTGTAGCTTACTTCATAGGCAAAGATAAAATATCAAAATGGAACAAACACGCTCCGAGAAAAAATGTTAGGAAGAGGAAAGAAAATATTATAAAACACTTTCCTGGAGCGAAAAGTGCAACAAAAAATGTGAAATCCATTTTGGAGATTTGGCAACATTTTCTTGATCCCGATATGATCCACGAAATTGTGTTAACAAATAAACACATTGATAGTGTTCAAGATAACTACAGTAGGAACAGAGATGCAAAACATACGAATGTTTGCGAAATTCAAGGCCTTATTGGTCTCATCTACTTGTCCAGTAGATTAAAATCAAATCGCCCAAACGTTGACGAACTTTGGAGCACCAAAGGATCAGGTGTAGAACTTTTCCGGTTAGCTATGGGAAAAAAAGGTTTTTGTTTTTACTACAAAACTTACGATTTGTCCACATGGACACTCGGACGGATAGAAAAAAGTTGGATAAATTGGCCCCTATTAGGGAATTTTTTTAATCATTTGTGAAGAAGTGTGCAACGGGTTATACGCCGTTTGAAAATGTAACCATCGATGAAAAATTAGAAGCATTTAGAGGACGATGCAGTTTCCGCCAATATATTGAGATGTCTATATCCCTTTAAATACCCTGTATATTTCAACGTCGGATGCAACTGGTCAAGTAGTTGGAGATTCTGTGGACATGAGCCACCGCCATCACCACCTGTCGATATTTTTTTGGTAGCTTCCGGAGGATGTTTGGGGATTTTAGAGTGCTTGGCGTGATATCATCACTTGTTGTTTGTTAAAGCTCGTTGGTGGTGGGCTTTATTGTATTTTGAGTTGTATTCATAGAGTTTAGCTTTGTTTTTGGTGTTTGTGACTTCAACAACTTTGGTGTCGGGTAAAGTATTTTATGTAGTTTACTCTTATGTACTTATATGAATTGTGCCAATTGTTAAATCAGATATTTTCCAACCACCATTGTGCTAATACGTAATTTACAACATGCGAGGTGTTAACTAATATCCACGTGCTTGTGGAAGTCTACACTATCTCAGGTTTAGACCACGTTTACTCAGTTACACGGTGCACGGGGGTGTACCTATGTCGAACCTCGACTTCCGTGAAGTAGGGCATGCAATGCTAGGTGTATTTAGTTTAGGGTGACTCGTAACATTCGCGAATGTGTGTGCCTTGTTGTATGTAACTAATATCTTTCTACCGTGAGAGGGAGCTCGGACGCTAGAATAGAAAGGTGTTCTAGAGCTAAGGCATAAAAGGATCCGAGGGCCCTCGAAACTCCAACTTTAGGGATGAAGTGCTGTAACAAAGGCCATCCTGCCCATGGGCGGCGACCCATCTCTTAATCACCTTCAGTTTTGTGTCGTTACGAGACCGATGTCCGGGGAGTGTTACGAAGCACAGGTAGTAGTTCCGGAAGTCTGGGTCTTATACCAATGTCATTATGTGGAAACTGAGCATAATTGAGGGCCCCACAAGCACACTGAGTATGGTCATAACTGCCTATTGTTACGTCACAACATGAATAATAGATCAGACGTGTTTTTACAAACTTCACACCACCCTATTCGATATACAATGATACGAATAACTAGTAAGGTGACTTATATCAATAAATGCGTGAATGTGTTGCCCCTAACAATCTTAACTGCGCTACGGGTTAATAGGCAAATATGCCGGCCCAATTCCTAACAATATAACCGTGAAACAGGAGGGCAATCAAGCTAAGACGCTGGCCCTAACCTAACAAGTAACCAGGTTCACCATCCAATGATTAACTAAAAAGCCGCGATTAAAGAAAAGTACATGACATGTTGTGACGAATACTCTACGCATACTGTTCAAACGTACCCTGCTACTCGAATTCATTCATTAATTAAGGTAGTGTTACATGTTCTGCTTAGGTGGTTGGTGTTTTAATTTGCTTGTGATTAACATAGTTTGGGTTTTATTCACGGCCAAGGTTTTTCTCAAGTCGCGCTCTTTTTCGCCTTGGTAGTCTGCTTTTGCGAGAGTGCGGCACCTTTAGGTTTTGCTTGCTTTGCTTTTAATGTACCACATCCAAATTCCGGGTTTTTCAGCATAAGTTTATAATAAATAAACTCGCAGACATTACAGTGTTTTATTTGAGTGTTCCTGCCCGACTGGGTCCCGAGTCATTGTATTAGCTTCGTGTAACGTAAGGGGGCCCTACCGTAGACGATCCAATCACGTGCCATTCTTTTGTTTGAATTTTAGGCGGGAACCATGTTTTGATACTAGGATTGCAACGTTGCCAGTTTTCCGTGAAATCTGTCATTTTCATTTCGAGCCTGGGGGTGGGTTAAGATCAGTACAATATGCCCAATAAACCGAACAAGTATGGAATTAAAATATTTGCGCTTGCAGATTCAAAAACATTTTATACCCTGAATATGGAAGTATACCTTGGAAAACAACCCGAAGGACCATTTGCTGTTGATAATTCTGCATCTGCTGTTGTGAAAAGAATGTGTAAATACATAAAAGGGTCGCATAGAAACGTAACGTGTAATAATTGGTTCACCAGTGTTGATTTAATCAAGCAGCTTCTCAACGAGTATGGACTTACATATCTAGGAACAATTCGAAAAAACAAAAGGGAGTTTCCTTTAGATTTTTCTTGCCCTACGCGCAGGCCCATTGGATCTAGTATGTTTGCGTTTCAACCAGATATAACATTGGTGTCCTAGATACCTAAACGTTCCAAGAATGTCCTGCTGATGTCAAGTTTCCACCATGACGACCAAGTGGATACAAATACCGGTAAACCAGACATCATATTAGACTACAATGCTACAAAAGGAGGTGTAGACACTGTAGACAAATTGTGCTCTACGTATAATTGTGCGAGAAATACTAGAAGATGGCCGATGGTAATATTTTATGCCATTTTGAATGTTGCCGGCATTAATTCAATGGTATTGTATTTTGCAAATAATTCAGAGGTCCGCATGTTTAGACGTAAATTTCTTACTGAATGGTCATTTTGTCTAATTGAAGCCCACCTTATGTGAGGAAACGAAATTAAGGGTGAGGAAATAATCCGCCAAACCAGTAAATAAGATTTCCCCCAGATAGAGGGTCACTTGTGCCAGACAGTCACGTGACGCGCCAGACAGTGAGGTTATCGCGCACGTGCGCTTTAGGTATCTACGACGTCTTGTTGTCTGACCTTCGGCCAGTTCGAGTGAAGGCATCATGGAGAGAAGGTATTTTGCTAGTTGGCCAAGGGTGCGAATCATATTTTGGGGGTTGTTTCGGGTGCTTAGAGCAGACACTCAGATTTCCGATATTGGAACGCTGTCTCGTTATACCCGGTTTACATGTTTCATGTTAATCGCCTCCATAGTTCATGTATTTTGGCAAGTAGGCTAGGTATCTCTTACGGTGTCAGCGCGGAAATTTAAGGGGGTTTTTGCCAGAGCGCGTCGAAATTTGAAGTTGATCCTATTATGGAAATCACCTGCAGAGGAATGCATTTATTTATAGAATATAAAAATTACCTAACATTGCATCATCTTCGAGTGACAGCTGTAATAAAATTGCATTTATCCTACTACGTCAGTCAGTATCCGCTTGAAGGTTAGTGGAGGTGGTTCTTCTGTTTCTTTGTTAACGTCTCCGTACGAGTATCGAAAAATTACAGATTAGAAGGTGTGCTTTGTCTTCCATCAATTGCCTAACCAATTTTCATTGAAATTTAAAGTCTTGTCGAAGTAGTATCGACTTTAATCCAATCACGTGATTATTCGGTTTCTATAAAAGCTCAACGTTTTCACAATTCCAGACAGTTTCATACCAAGCTCAAGTGAGTGACGGATGTTACTTTTACACCTCCCAGCTGCATAAGTGCATTTAGTCGACGATAAAGTGTAGTAACAAATTTATAATTGGGTTACTCTTACTACCCTGAACGGCTGTAATTAAAAATTCAATCAAATCAATTACTATTACGAAAAATTGAACAATCGAGTTAATTATTGCGTCAGTTTTTACAATCTGAAACGTCGCATTCCCTTTAGTACGCAAGTGCAGCTTAACTGCAAGGTGTTGCTGTGTTTTGTTTCAGCTATCCACGTTCTATTACAAATTATTCTTCGGATCACACGGCTTATACGCCCTACCTCTACTTAATTCTTAGTGTGTAAAGAATTACTAAAAAAATCAATTTCTCACAGTAGCTTATTGCACCTGGAAGTGTTTATGACTAATTAATCAAATCTCTTATCATTAAGCAAAATTGCACAACGTGTAAAATTATATTGCATCACTTTTTTACAACTCT
>NW_022172149.1:0-43312 GCF_008802855.1 Photinus pyralis
ACTCAAAACCATTAAAGCATACTGACCCAAGTTAAGATGCCTGTATTAATATTGTACCCACTAAAATTATAGAGAGGGTGCGCCTTTGAATTGGCTGGAAAAATATTCTTCTTTGAAGTTTGGATGGTAGTACGTGCGATTTGCAAATTCTGTGTGGATATTTACGAATTAATCTCTTGGGTCACAAATGGGTCCCTCTGTTTTAACCGAGTACTGGGTATTGTATTGTAATTGTACAGTGTTTTTCAGGGTTGCTAAATATTACACATATTATTAGCACGATTCGAAAATATGGAGTTATCTCGTAGACGATTTATTTATACGAGAGACTTATTAATAGTATTTGCAATGTACCTGAAATCGTCCGTCTTTGTTTTAGCAAATGGGTGTCGTTGCCACACATTCATTAATATTTGCTAAAATTGCTGAATTAAAATTGAAAGCCCAGTGCAACAAATTTTGGAAAACTCCTCTATCTACAAAACATATAAGTAGGTATTGGTCCGCTTGTGCGTGGGAAAATTCTGGGGACCCGTGGGAAACTTTTTTTTTCCTTTGATTTGCCGAGCCCAACGAGGTGACCTAGAGCCGTGGGAATTTTTCCGCTTTGATATATGCCACCTGTGTGGGCGTGTCCTAGACCGAGGGAACTTTTTCCTTTGATGTATACCAGCCTACGTGGGTGGCCACTAGACCGTGGAATTTTTTATTTCTTTGATATTCCTGTACCTACCTGGACGGTCCTGCTACTTCTCTACCTGACCGTTTAAGGAGAGGTCGCTAAGCTTCTACCACGGTATCTGATGATGTAAGCGTCATGCGAATTTTTGTTTATGGCTTTAGACTGAGAATTTGAACGTCAGTAATACGGGCCCTCCGCCGATTAACTGGAGGAAGTACGGGCGTATTGTCCGTACGAGTTAAGAGCTCTCTAAGTAGGAGTGGGGTGCGTCTAATAACAGCCTAAGCGCCTGGATTAATTCTGAAAAACTTTTTTTCTTGTCCTGGGGTTTCGTAACCTAGGGTTTGCCCGATTAAGAGGCGAGTATCAAATGCAGGGGCACTAGAGCCATTGTTATATGTTGTGTTAATTATAATATTTAAGACAAGACAATTCTTTTGGTAACATACCGATTTTGATTTATATGTACAAATCTCGAGTACACGGTCATTTAACGAAAACCTCAATAACAATGAAACCGCTTTGGAGAATTTTATTATTATACTTGTTGTTTACAAATTTGTTACGTAATTGGTGGATTACATTACATAGGTTATTTTACAAAATATGAGTAGCGTAAAAGTGCATCACAAGTCGTTACTTACTTGTGACATTAATCTACCCCTAAAGTTTTTACAACCATACGGGTGTGAGAACAAGAACCGGCAGGGATAAATTACCTGTTGTTATTAAGAATGTAATAAAGCAAAAGTTATGTGTTCTCAGTTACTTCATTGTAGAAAAAGAATGCTTTAAGAAAAGTTTAAATTTCGGCTGGGTCAAGTAATAATTTGATGTTCTAATTTATTTTGAAAAAATAGCGAATACATGTATACACAAAATTAGGTACTAAGCGCTAGAAAAGATTACGTACTAATCGGTAACCTTTTACACTTGTGGCAAAATCGTCTTTTCTAGAATTTATATGTTCCTATAAATAGCCTCCCGCGAAGGAAATGTTAGGAAATGTGATTCCATATTTACTACGATATTAATAGTACCGTAATTTTAAGAAAAATAGGTCTTTTTTTAATTAAAACTAAAAAGTCGATATTAAGTTGATACCGTGAAGTCGTCGAAAGTGGTCTTAGTGGCCCCTACAGATTGCATGATGTCGAGAGACACCTTTTTCCAAAAAAAATAAAAGGACCAGTTGGCGTTTTATAAATGCATTTTCTCCTCTAACACGAAACGAATGACATTAAAGGGTGCACTATATTAGTTACATAGGCAAAAACAGCTTTATTGGCATCTAAGGCCGTTAAAACGTGTTTTTTTTTCATATAACTCCTAAGCGGCCTACGAGAAATATTGAAAAAATAAATCGAAATCACCCCAGCACGCCCCCGAGGTCGAAATTTTACCGAAGTAGAACATGATTTGAGAACAAAATTCCAAAATTTCGGAACATTGCCGAGACGATTTTGTTAGGTGTTTTAAGGTGAAATGTGGTTACTTCATCTATATTAGTTATATAATAAAACGATTGTCATCTAACAAAACTGCGGTACAAGAAGTTGCCGAAAGCTTATTCATACACAGCATCGATTGTGTCGAGGAATACATCTTTTCGAAAAGGACCTAAGTCTCCTTTATCTAAAAATGCAACTTTCTACCTCGACACACCAAGGTGGCATTAAAGGTGAGACGCTATATTACTTCACATCGAAAAACAGCTTTTAAATTGCATCTAAAAGCAATTAAAACGCGTTTTTTTTCAAAATCAGCTCCTTAACGGCGCGAGATATCGAGAAAATAAATCGAAAATCACCCCCGCCTCCCCCAGGTCGAATTTATCGCGATTAGAAACAATGATTTGAGAAAAAAATTCCAAAAATTTCGGAAAGTTGCCGAGACGGTTGTTGTCAGGTGTTTACGTGGAAGTTGTATTACTTAGTATACTATAAAACGATCTATTAACGAAACTGTACTGTCAAATATGGCTTTTTGGGAATAACTCTTTTTGAAATCGAAAAGTGAATTGGAAATTCATCCGCGTAAAATCACACTTCCATGGACTCGACGAAAAAGAAACACAAATGGGGGCTGTAAAATCATTTCGCTAAATAAACTTGATAGTCTTGACGCGGTTTAAAAAGGCTCTTTTGGTTAGGCAAAATAGTTTTAAGTTTTAATATCGCGTCCTGAAATTACACTTTAGGCCTTGGAAGAGCAACTATTTCAAAAATAACTTTATAGTTATTATAGAAATATGGAAAAAGAAAGTCAGTTTCGCCTTGTATTCTACTCTCTTGTCTAATTTCGGGAGAAACGCGTAACAAATTGGACGAAATGGTTATTTGCGCAGTCCATACTGGTAATTCACCACAGATTTCAGCTTATAAGTAGTTATAGGTATAGGGCCGGTTCTGGACCAGTTCAAGGTCACTCGCCACCTGGCGGTGACCTTGGAAAGTAGGTCAAGGTGAAATTCAGAGGTCACCTAGCGGTGGCCTTGAAAAGTAGGTCAAGGTGAAGCTTGACGGTCACCTTCATGGTACTCGATAGTGTCAAGTTGAAGGTTGTACATTTGTAATAAAAGGCTTTCCTACGTGACCATTCACATTCCATTTTCAAGGTCATCAAAGTTCAATAACCTCATTTTTTAAGTGTCATATTTCATTTTCAAGGCCAACAAAGATCAATCACCCCATTTCTTGTGGTGTCATATATCGTGACCAAGGAAAGTGTGCCCGGGGAAAGCTCAAAGGTTAAATTCAAGGACACAATTATTAGGATATAAAGCGCGTCTGTGTGCGTGTATAATTCAGTCAGTCGGCGCCTTGCTTTTCCTAAAAATGGATTTCTCCGATTTAAATCGTAATACATTGTGCAAACCGTTTAAAAATCCTAGTGAACTTGAAATATCGAAAAAGTACAAAGTGTTGGAAATTAATGTGATTAATACCAAGTACGGGGAACGAATAATGGTAGATACTGATGATTTTGAGTGCATATTACCTCAACGTTTTTTTAATTATTTCAAAGAAGGGGGCCGTATGGAGGAATTAAACAAAATAATAAAAGCTAGTGATGTGTACATTACTAGTTCGGGTGCAGTCGGAAAAACGACTAATATATCGTTTTCGTCATAGTGGGTGTTATACATTATTTAAGCAGGGCGTCGACTGAAAAAATATTTAGTTGTAACGTAATTATGTGCCAGTGAACTCATCATTTAAAATATAATGCAAGAAGCAATAAATTCATTTGTGGAACGATCAAAGCTGCGAAGTTCACCTTTATATATGGATACGCCGAATTGTTGCAACAGTAGTGTTAATAATAATAGTTTAATATGCTGCATGCCTCGTCAAAACAGTGGCGATAGTAGTGCCGGTAATCAAAATATGGACAGTGTAGATGATGGTTATTCTACAATCGCGGAATGTGCTTCGATCGCGGAATGTGCATCGATAGATGATCATGCTAAAGAAGTGGAGGTGTATGAAAAATCACTCAACGAAAACTTAATCGATTGTGTTTATTATAAACTATCGAATAGCAGCCATCATGCAAAATATGTGGAAATCGGTTACAGCACATACCTGAACCTTGCACCTGTACTACGCATTGGGGCCGGTAACTATGAACGAGGCAAAGTTATGGTTATGAAACTTGAAGAATGGAATGAACTTCGAAGGTGGTATTCATATCTGGAGGTGCAGTTTTCCCGATCACTAGAAATCGAAAGTCAAATTAATTGGTCCGATATTAATGAAGAAGAAGACATAATCGAAGATCAGCAATATGAGTCACTGTCCACCAACCTTGGTATCTACTACAATTGGGAATTAATTAAAGGTTATGGTAGCATCTTAAAAACGGTATCAATTGAAACTTACAATTACTGCTCTTGTACTTTCGATGCTTGCGGTATAGAAGAACTATTCGATTTAAAGGATATCATTAGTTATCGATTGGAATTTCTTGAATCATATCAGTTAGAGTCTTTCTTTGAACAGTTTGTGCAACACGTTGTTAACTATCGTCGATTTCGTGAGATAGAATTCGGTGATGATGATATTTATAAAGATATTGAACATGTAATTAATTTTAAGTATAACATTAATTCGCACAACATTGTATGCCTAATGGAAATTTTACATCATCGTCCTGCTTATCTGATGTATAGCATTTGTTAATTTATAACAATAAAGAATTACTATTACTGATATTGTTTTCTTTACGATTGGGATTTAGCTATAAATAGAGCGATTGATGCATTTAAATAAACAATGCTTGTAAAGAAGCGCAAGAGTGCAGATGGTTTAGTAAATAGGCTAATCAATAGACTTCCAATTGAGTTGCATCTACCTGGTTATCAGTATTGTGGCCCTGGGACGAAATTGGATAAACGAGTTGCGCGAGGTGATCCCGGCATTAATCCATTAGACGCTCAATGTAAAATTCATGATATCAGCTATCAAGAGTATCCTGATTTAGAGAATAGACATACAGCGGATAGAATTTTAGAGGAAGAAGCTTGGAAACGCTTTAAATCAAGAGACGCAGCATTAGGTGAACGAATTGCGGCTTTAGCAGTTAGTAGCACCATGAAAGTAAAGAGAAAATTAGGGATGGGGTGCAAACGCCGATGTAAACAAAAGAAGAAATTAATACGCAAACGCGGTGGCGGTTCTTTAGCTTATTTACGTAAAGCAGTAGCAAAAAAAATGAAAACCAATGGAAATATAGCGGAAACAATAAAATCGGCACTAACAACAGCGAAACACACGGTGAAGCGGTTAGGGGGTAGAAAAAATATCAAAATACCTAGAATTATTCCAATACCGAAACAAGGAGGGTTTTTACCCTTGATTCCCATATTCGCGGGCCTATCGGCCATTGGTGCGTTAGCAGGTGGAGCATCGGGAATTGCAAAAGCAATTAATGATGCTAAAAATGCTAAGAAATTGCAGGAAGAAACATCTCGTCATAATCGTACGATGGAATCAATAGCCATAGGCGCCGATAATAAGAAAAGTGGCGGCGCGCTTTATTTGAAGCCATATAAAAGTGGAGGTGGTGCATTGTATTTAAAATCACATCCAAAAAACTAAAACTCCCCGAAAGGCCGTTAACGGATATTGATATAACAAAATTTGCCAAAGGAATACCCTTCTTTCGAAGTGTGTTCATGCGCGATAACTTGCCCAAAACACCATGGAAAAATGAAAGTGGAGTTGTAAACCTAGATACGCAATCCGGTCCAGGAACACATTGGGTTTGTTATAAAAAGCGTGATAAAAAGGTTTGGTACTACGACAGTTTCGGTAGTATTCGACCACCTATTGAACTGGTTAATTATTTTCGGGGATGCAAAGTCTATTATAATTATAGTCAGGAACAAGAGTTTAATACCACGGATTGTGGACACCTTTGCTTAAAATTCCTATATAAATAATAGTAATTGAGTGTATAGATCTAGTTATGTCCACAACGTTCAGTTTAGAAGGTGTTGGTAATGTTGCAAGCTACGATTTTTATCCACCAATAGAACTAGATCTGAACAAGAAGTACGTTATTGGATTGGTAGGATTTTACGGATGTAACAGCATTAGAAACATCTATAAAGGTAACGATAAATTTTACTACAGGAGAAGTACGGAGACAAAGCATACTAGTATAATTTACATTCCTCACGGTGCGTACGAGTTTGAAGAATTGAGTGCCTTCTTGAAATCAAAGATACCGACAGATAACTTTAGCTTGAAAGCAAATAATAATACTTTAAAGTGCGAAATCAGATGCAGTTTTGCTATTGACTTCACAAGAGAAGATAGCATTGGGCGCATGCTTGGATTTGAACGAGTCTTGTTGGAGCCTAATACGTTACATCTATCTTCTTTGGATATTCAAATAATCAAGCATACTAACATACACGTTGAGTGTAATATTGTAAGGGGTTCCTACCGCAACGGACAACAAGCGAAGGTTTTGTACGAGATTGACGTTTCCGTTCCCCCAGGATTTCGACTTGATAAAACACCAAGTAGCACGCAATATTTGGAAGTGAACACAAACACTATTAGCAACATAACTATAAAATTGGCTAATCAAAAGGGCGAAGCCATTGACTTCGGTAAAACTGAACCGTTCACAGTGAGATTGGAATTAAAAGAATATGGGTTTAAGAATTAATCGAGCACGCTCTCTACCACCCTTTGAAGATGCATATAAAAGAGTCAACAATATCAATTCTATGTTTATTCGGCGCCGGTACTCGTCGCACACGAAACAAGGAGGGGAACTAAATTCCTTCGAAAAACAATTTTTGCGATCAATCGGTTTAAAAGTGTTCAAGAAGAGAGTGAAAAATGGGCGAAATGTTAAATATTTTCCAAGACGTACATTTTGACGAAACTATTACCAAGTCGGATATTCATACGTATCTTCCTTATAGTTCATCTAACTACGGGCTGTCTGAGGAGATTCGCATTTTAATTCAAAGTCAAGATCTAATAACTGCAACGTATGATAGTTTTTTGTATATCGAAGGAAAAATAGAGCGGAAAGCGGAAGATCATCTGAAACAATGCCATCTAACAAACAATTTTGCAAGCTTTCTGTTTGAGGAGATTCGTTATGAATTAGGAGGTCAAAGAGTCGATGTTTGCAGAAATCCTGGAATTACATCAGCATTGAAAGGGTACGTTTCGTATACAACTGCGGAGAGTAAGGCATTGGCTCATTTGGGGTGGTCACCAAAAAATGAAGAGCCTTTACAAGTTGAATACACAAAAACCGATGATAATGTATCGAAATACTTTTCGGTATGCATACCGCTTAAACACATATTTGGAATGATGGAAGATTATCATCAAGTTATTGTAAACATGAAACAGGAGTTAATTCTGATTCGATCGAGAGGCGATGCCGATTGTTATCAATCCGAAGCAGATGCAACAATAAAGTTGAGCAAAATCCAATGGAAAGTGCCTCATCTCACACTCGGCGACACCGCAAAGCTTAATCTATTCGAACGGATTAACAAGAACGTTGCGATTAGTATACCTTTTCGACAATGGGAGCTGTATGAACTTCCGGCACTTAAGCAAGCATCGATGGATATATGGCCTATCAAAACTTCAACACAACTAGAAAAACCTCGATGGGTAATTGTTGCATTTCAAAAGAATAAAAAATTTTCGAAGTCTGAGAAAGCGGCGAATTTTGATAATGTAAACATCAGAAACATAAAGCTACATTTAAACTCTGAAAGTTACCCGTATGAAGCAATGCACCTGGACTTTAATGAAAACAAATATATTGTGGCATATCATCAATTCTTAGCCTTTCGACAGAATTACTATGCTAAAGATGAACAAGATGCACTATTCGATTATTCCCAATTCAAAAACTGCCCAATTTTTGTGATTGATTGCTCTAAGCAGAACGAGACGCTTAAGAATTCAACTGTAGACATCAAGTTAGAAATCGAATCGCGGAGTTCGTTTGATGCTGGAATAGTAGCGTATTGTCTTATTCTACATGATGCACTTATTCAATACAACCCTCTTACGGGTGAGGTGAAGAAGTTATAAGAGGATAGTGATTATTATTACTATTGTTATTATTTATTGTTATTGTTAATATTATTATTATTATTATTTATTTAAATATAGTGTATTTAATGAGAAGGCACTAGTTTTATTCTATCTGTCTTAAGCGGTAGACGTGAGGTCAGTTGACGATGAAGGTAATCCCTCAAAGTAGTAAGCTACCTATAAAAAACCACGATGACCTTATTAAGAGCCAAAGTGTTGCGGGTAAGCATGGAGAGCTGCTTCCAGATACAGTACGTGGTATCATATGCGGTCCCTCAAATTGCGGTAAAACTAATGTTATGCTTAGTTTATTAACTGAAGAGAATGGATTAAGGTTCAATCACGTTTACATATACTCGAAATCACTAAATCAGAACAAATACAAACTTTTAAAAGATATCCTACAACCTATGCGCGAAATCGGGTATTTTACCTTTACGGACAACGAACTTATTATGGAACCTAATGCTGCACGACCGAATTCAGTTTTTATATTTGACGATATCGCTTGTGAAAAGCAGGATAATATTAGGGCATATTTTTCTATGGGCAGACATAATGGGATCGATTGTTTTTATTTGGGTCAAACTTATAGCAAGATACCCAAACAGTTAATCAGAGACAATGCAAATTTGATTGCAGTGTTTGAGCAAGATGAATTAAACTTAAAACATATATATGATGATCACGTGGGTCCTACGATAACTATTCAACTCTTTCGCGAATTATGCTCGGAATGTTGGCGAAATAAGTTTGGTTTCTTAGTCATAAACAAGGATGCAAGCCTCGATGATGGCCGTTTCCGAAAGGGATTCGATCAGTATATAATGCCGTAACTTTTTTACCCCCACCTATTTACAAAGGTATCGTGAAGTGCAAACCATTGCAGCCATCGGCCACTTGTAGAATTATACCAAAACGCAAATCGCACCCAAACCAGAACGTCAATCGATCCCAAACCTGAACGTCAATCGATCCCAAACCTGAACGCGAATCTAGCTCAAACGCGAACGTCAATCGAACCTAAATCTGAACTCGAATCGAACCCCCCAAACCAAAACCTAACCTAAACAGGGAGCTTTCATACGTGTTCCTTTAACCGCCCACAATTAACGATGGATAACAAGGAGATGACATTGAAGAGAAGAATAATTCAAGCTCGTAAGGCGATACAGCAAAAATGTAATCATCTTAAAGCCGATCGCTTTAGCAAAGAACAGGAATTTGTGCAAACCTATCAACCGTTGATCAAGCCACTATCACGAATCGCTAAGAAAATTGAACCATCATCAGCGAAAGTGGTGGCAAAAGAGGAAGAGGATGGGGAAGATGACAAGGAAGAAGAGGTGTTTACAAAACCGTCTCCGAAACGACATCAATCTTTGAGGAGTAAATCACCACAACGTACGCCTTTGGCATCCTATTTCTCAAGAATAAATCGGAATAGGCCCTCGTCTCTTAGCGATATTAGTCCGCTCGCTAGACTTCCGTACTTCCAGAAAAATCCTCCATTTCAATTAAGTGATATTAGTCCACTTCATTATCTTCAAGGTAATACTCGATCTCGATCTCGATTGGCTACTCCACGAACTCCATCGTTCCTACAAAGCACTGTGATAGGAGAGGTGCAGCCTGAAGATGAAAACGAAGAGATTTCGTCACATTCTACATCCTCAGCATTGGTCCTTGATGAATCAGCGGCCTCGAAAGAATTTTTGGAACAATACGAATATCTACCGCGTATATACGTTGAACGTATGATGCGAGATACCACTAAAGCAATTGACACTACTTTTGGTATACACTATGAGGTAGAAACTGATAAGTGGACAATTGGTAATACTCCCGTAACGATAAAGGGAAGTGATTTGGTTATTAATGGGGTCCAGTACAAAGGTACTGCGGGCCTATATGACCTCATAATTATGAATGTGCCAGACGAAACGCTAATTACTAAAGAAGACCGAGAAAACTATAAACGGATTTTATTGGCTACGAACGTAGTAAGACGCGACTGCGATTCTCAGGGGCGATTACGTAGTAACAAAGGCTTTAAATATACGCAAATAATTAAGCCTTTACTGATGGAAGAGGTAGAGAATATAGGTGCGAAGTCTGGAAGCGGTGCTACTCTATTCAAGGAACTTGCTCGGCCAGTTGAGTACAAATATTGGAATGATGTACATGAGTTAATACAAGACTTACAAATATTATGGGGCGAGAAGATGGCTGGAAATACGGGATTAGAAAATGAAATATTATCAATTGTTGAAGAGCTCCATGAAGATGGTTACATTGAAAAACCTACCGAGCGTTTCCTTAAAAGCTTAGCAAACTATAAATAGCGAGTCACTTAAACCAACTTGACATAAAAAAAAAAATGACTGTTGACAAATTTGGTCGTCCGCACGATTATCAAAAAGCTGCATCCCTTGTTACAACGACTGGCTTTAAACTAACTCATGACAATCATTTCAATGTTGGGAATAGGAGATTGACAAACGTAGCGGACCCGCTCGAGGATCATAACGCGATTAATTTAAAATATTATTCCACTACAAGATACGATCAAGGTGGTAATCGTTTAAAACAGGTAGCTGATCCTGTGGAAGACGACGACGCAGTAACTAAGAGGTTCCTTCAAACGTACACGCAAGATATTAAGACGTCATTAGACAGTTACCAGATCAATTTGCTCACGTTAGGGCAAAAAATAGGAGAAATCAAGGATCTCTTGACTAAAGTACAGGAGGAATGTCCAAACAACAAGTCGTAAATGAGTTACATAGACCTGCAAGGAAGAATTTTTCCCGAAGAAGAACCGTAATTAAGGGATTTGATGACCTTTGGCAAGCGGATTTAGGAGAATTTACCCAATACGCTAAACATAATAATGGCTATAGGTATATACTTGTGGTTATTGATTGTTTTTCGAAATACCTTTGGACCAAAGGGCTAAAGACGAAAACGGGCGAAGAAGTAACTAAAGCTATGAAAACCATTTTTAAGGCAGGTCGAGTGCCGAAAAACATTCAAACCGATGCTGGAAAAGAATTTTACAATAAACATTTTGAAACGTTAATGCAACAAAATAAAATCAATCATTATTCTACATACAGCACGAAGAAAGCAGCAATCGCCGAACGCGTCATTAGAACAATAAAAAATTCTCTGTATAAAACGTTCAGCTTGCGCGGAAAGTATAAGTGGCTTGATGTATTAGATGCTACGACAAGCGAATACAACAATCATAGACATCGAACAATTGGTATGAAACCAAGTGAAGTGAATGCAGATACAAAGCTTAGTGCTTATACGCACATAAAACTATTTAACAGAACGCATCGCTTTAAAGTAGGTGATGTAGTGCGCATCAGTAAATACAAGAGCATCTTCGAAAAAGGATATACTCCCAACTGGTCTTGTGAGCTGTTTAAGATCATAAAAATTCGCATTACCAATCCAGCTACTTACCTCCTCGAAGACATGAAAGGAAATCCTGTGTTGGGTGGATTTTACGAGCCCGAATTGCAGAAGGCTAAAGATCCTGATGTATATTTGGTTGAGAAAATCCTTCGACGTAAGAACAACAAAGTGTATGTAAAGTGGCTGGGTTTAAATGAGAAATCTTGGATTAATCGAGACAATATTGTTTCATAAGCATTTATTGTAAATGAAATACTTAGGTAGCACTAGTGATATGTGAAGGAATGTAGGTAATAAGGTACATGAAATAAAAACAATAGAAACAATTAATATCGTTTTATTACCATCGAGATTACCATGCACAGTATATACATTTAAAATTTCATTAATTGATACAATAATCCTAAAGTACGTTTATAGCTATCTATATCGGACGACGGCCAGGCTCCTGAATCTGGCCCACATGACCATCCCAAACATAAATTGGGATTCTGTTCACCTTTTTGAATATTTTGTAATATCCAATGGTATATCTGACTATGTTCATCGTTTTCCCACGGTTGAAACATGTAACTAATATTATTTTCTAGCAGTACCTTAATCAAAATTTCGAGACACTTATAGTTTGCATAATACGCCGATTTTTCAATGCATTCTGATAAAATACATGAAGTATTCCTATATGTAGCATTAAAAGTTTCTAAGCTAGATTTTACATCACTTAACATACAGTACGAGTGATCATTACATAACGAGTCATACAAATACATCTTCAGTGGTACGTTATCTATTTCGCACATTTCATGTAAAATTTTATCTACGTCACTATAACTTAATGAGTGATAACCTTTATTATTACAAAGCTGTATAAAAGTTTTGATAATCCTATCTAATTTAAATTTTTCGTCAAATAAGGTCTTAATAATTACTTCATCTACATAATTTAAATTTACTGCACACAAAACAAAATATTCATCAGGAATAATGATATGATGTAACATATCAAGTATAAACTTATTATCTTCATTGGATGACTTTCCCATTAAAGAACGTTTCAGAGTAGTTTTGTAAATTAGGTCGCTATTTCGCCATAGTTGTTCATGCATTATGTTTTTAGGATTGCTCATAGTGACAATCTCTGCAATGAAAAAAGAAATAGGTATAGTATTCTATGTAAAATTATATCCCCAAGGCCTAGTGTCAGTGGAATTGAACTGTATTATTCTTTTGTCATCGTGAGGACTGAGTACTACCTTATCTTGCTTGATTGTAAAAACTTCATGTTTCTTTGACCTAATTATATGTTGATACCTTTTTATTATATCACGTTCAAATAAAGCATTTTTATAATCATTTATAGTGATTTGTTTAATACTAGTCGCAGTAGAACCCTTTGATTTCTTTACAACTTTTTTATCAACGGCGTAAGCGTACATTTTTGCACGAAGACCTACAAACTCTAACATAATGTTTCCATGATTCTCATCTTTCATTAAGCCCGGAACCTTCTTATTGACTAACGGAATTCCAAAAATATTAGTGGGGCTATAGTCAGAGGTATCAAATTTAGCAATATCTTCTTTGATACATTCATAGATATCTGAAACGGTAAAAGAGTATATAAGACTATCAGTATCAGTGTAAAGTAGCTTAACATTATTGTTAAACTTGGACAAGGTGTAACCGTAATGAAAATCATACAAAAAAGTTTTCGAAACATCTAAAACGGCAAACCCTGCATATATAGGTTTGTTCAAGAGTACCTCTAACCTATTCATTTCAATGATGATCATGTCATTATCAAAGATTTCGCAACTATGAAAATTTGGTTTTGATATGTAAGCACGAGCACCATAGCGCCCATCCCATTTTGTGATTAAGTGTACGTCCTTATATTTTCGAACATTCTCCATTAACTTTCCATAAACGTTATTAATCATGTTTTTATAAAAATTTTTATCAAATTCGTTTTGAGATTGCTGTCGCATCGCAGTATTTAAATCAATATATTTTTTTAACCACGATGACTGCTTGAAACGTAAGATACGGTGCACTTTCACCAATTTCAATCCGTATTTTAAATAAAGTTTTAAGTTTCTGTAATGAATTACATAGTTGCGTTTTGGGTACAGCGTTAGTAGTAATTTCTTCATTTTAGATGTCGAAATAGGTGGAATCATGTGTTCTGGTGCTAGCGGTAGATCACTATGGAGCTCGTGTAATTCAATGGGATAGTCTAAATCGCATTCTAATATATAACCAATTTCGGAATCATCAGGGTGATTTATGATATTCAAATCTTTAAAATTTGCTTCATCTACAAAACAAAATTCAGCAAATGGTAAATACTCGGACATAGCTGCACCATATAAATTATTTACATCATAATACATTAAGTATACAGTTTCAGAATTAGGGTCATACTCATCTCCCATATATTTATTGTTAGCTTTAGCATATCGATTCGAACATTGAGACACGCCACCTCTAATACCTCTTTCAATAAACATTATCATATCAATATCTGTTAATAACTCTAATTGTATCTGCGTAATTTTCAGCATGGCATCAAACGCTAAACCGGGAGCGGTATAATAGTGGAGGGGGTCAAGTTTATATGTATTTAAACATGTTTGGCGAAAATTTTCAAAAATGTCTGCTAAAAGTAGAACGTCCGTTTTTAAATATAAGTCAGAATATTCACCCAATGTTTTAATATTAAATTTGTTCCAAACCTTAATAGCATGGCTATAACTATCATCGCTGATCGTGTTGTTACGAAGGTGACTGTAAAATGTTTGCTTTGGAGGTAAAGTAGTATCATTTAGTTTATCCCAACTATCAATATACTCATAAGGGAAAACACCTTTGCGAGTTAATAAAGAGAATTCCTCATCATTATTACAATTTGCTCTGGTAATCATTTTTTTCTCATTGTCCAAAAAATTAGATAACTTATCAATACTACTACTCATAAATCTAAAAGAGTCAATAAATCTGAAACTAATTATGGTACCCTCTATTGTTTTAGTGAACGAGATGTATTTTTCTTTGTTGACAGGCAACAGCGATATGTGACCGGTAATTCTAGTAGCCAATTCTCTAATAATGAAATGCGAATCATAACCTGACAAATTGTGAAAGGCAACGGGAATTACATGGGAATCCTTATAATTTAGGTTACAATGCGAATGTGACGCTCCTCGATATTGCCCCGTAAAGTGGTTATGATCTCTAACCTTCGTATCGTACTCGGTGAAAGGTTTTAAGCAAATGTGACAAACTATTGAATTCCTAAAGTTATCAATCTGACTAGGATTTAAAGTTTGCATTGGAATGATGTTTGCGATGATTTCATTAGCCCAATGGGCAATGCTATGAAGTTCTTTAATGAACCAGGAAATGCAATCGTTTCCCCTATAAAGCCTAAAGCGTGATAATGAATCGTTGTAGCAGCATTTTAAATAATATGCAACGCTGAAAGGTATATGTTTCGACTGAAATATGGTGTGATTCTCGCGGATAGTTAAATTTGAACAATTTTCTAATATACTTTCTAAATCCGCATAAATTACGAAAGGTACCATCTCCTGAAAACGGTAATTTTTAAACTCTAAACGATTTTCTGTTTCCCTTGGCACTCTAACAGCGCAGTGGTTTTGCTGCTGGCAATAAGTGGTATGCTTTTTAAGAAGACGATCTGCAGAAAAATAGTTCAGACATCGGTTACAAATAAACTTCCTATGATCCTTATTCGATAATTGCTTGGAGACGAGAGCCGACATGTTCTTAATCCACGCAAAATGGTAAACAGTATTATTTTTCACATTAATAGCCTCGGCAATGGAACCATTTATATGTGTAATAGTGGGAAGTAGTAGAAGATTTATAGGATCTTTATCGCTCATATGATTAGTACTTAATGCAAAGGGCAATATCGATTTACCTTCAATGCAAAACAAATTGATTGCTAGATTATTTAGTTTTTCAAATTTGGTTACATCTTCTAGTTTAATTGGAAAATTAATTGCATTATAGTTTAACACTTCACTAAAATGAGGATAACCGGAAATTCTATCTGAATGATGTTGAGCAGGGTATAAAGCTGAAACGATCGCCCACAGAAAGCAAAATTCATCATTATTTTTAACATTAACTACTGCATGCTTAACTGCTATGAAATGAGGAACTTTAACGTAAGTTGATATACCACCTTTGAAAGGAATGTAGCTATTAATATTTACTTTTAAATGTAAAACTTCATATAGGGCCCAACCTGAATCTTTTTCAGAAAACTCTTCTAATTTTTGTTGTAGTATAAAATAAACGTTCTCCTTATACCACTCGTGCAAGTCAGTGATATTGTTTATTACATCATTTTTCGTGCGGAACGTTTTCAAATCAACAATGTGATTTTGAGGTTGAATGAAATTACATGCTAAAACAACATTTACCTTTAACATTGACTGCTTTAACATTAATTTAATCTTTCGCGCAAAACTACTGTACGCATTTTTTAAAAAAATTAAAGGGTCCTTAGTATTTCCTATATTTACGATAATTCCTGTAAGTAACCTACCATTGAAACATGAATCTAAAGTATACCAACCTAATCTACGTGTTCGTTTTTTAGCAACACCATCAATTCCATCGCCCTTTTTTTCTGAAGCGTTCTTTAATTGTTTAAGTCGTACAAAATAGCATTTTAACAATGACAGACTGTTTTCCAATTTATGCAAACTTTCATTTACTTCTAAATACAGTTTATTTTTAATCATTTTTTGTAATAACTTTATATTAGTGTTAATGATACGAATGTGTCTCACATATTCATCTCTTGTTTTTAAAAGCGACAACGCTTCTCTGGTTAATTTAACTAAATCGCTACTGTTGAACATTTTTGCATTAATAGCCTCACTCATAGTTACCTTATTACAAAGTATCCAAATAAGGTGGATATGTAGCCGTCGTACTAATGATTTAAATAACTATAACAGCACTTTAGGATTATGTAAAACGTTTCAGCTATAATCCGTGAATGGTAACTGACTTCAACTTATTCTAAATCCGCTTATATAGCTGGCCATCAAGGATAAATACCTAGAGGTTAAATATCCCTCCAATAAAAGTAGATCAAGGTGCAAAAGACGAAAGTCCAAAGTACAAAGTACATAACATTATTTGAAGGGCAAATATTAAAAAGGTTAACGATCTTTCGCGTAAATGTATAAATAGATGAAGGTTATGCAAAGGATAAAGTCAAAAGTTCAAAATACAAGGTACTTAACCTTTCAATGTCATTATTTGAAGGGCAAATATTAAAAGGTTAACGATCTTTCGCGTAAATGTTAAAATAGATGAAGGTTACACAAAGAATAAAGTCAAAAGTTCAAAATACAAAGTACATAACCTTTCAATGTCATTATTTGAAGGGCAAATATTAAAAGGTTAACGATCTTTCATACAAATAAATCAAGGGCAAAGGGTAAAGTGCAAAATATGTACATACACACATACATAATCTAGGCAAATATGTGAATTGAATTTAAAAAGGGATTACGCAACAAGCGCTCCAAGTTACTTCGCGCGAAGCGCGAAGAATTTTTCGAAATTTTGCCGAAATTTTTCTCAGGGTTCATTGACCCCCAAAATTTGTAATTTGACACCCGAAAATTGTCAAAAATTGTAATATGACACCCGAAAATTGCCAAAAAATGTAATATGACACCCGAAATTGTAACATGACACCCGGAATTGTAATATGACACCCGGAAATTGAAATATGACACCCGGAAATTGAAATATGACACCTAAAAATTGTAATACGCCACCCGAAAATTGCCCAAATTTGTAATTTGATACCAAAAATTGTCAAAAATTGTAATACGATACCCAAAAAAAATTGCCAAAATTTGTAATTTGATACCCAAAAAATTGTAATATGATACCAAATTTTGTAACACGATACCCAAGCAAATTGCCAAAATTTGTAATTTGACATCCAAAAATTGCCAAAAATTGTAATATGACACCTAAACATTATCAAAATTTGTAATATGGTACCTAAACATTACCAAAATTTGTAATTGTAATTTAAATGATACCCCAAAAACTGTACCTAAAAAACTGAAAAAAATTGTAATTTGATGCCATAAAATTGCTCAAATTTTTAATATGATAGCCCAAAAAGTATTGGAAACAATGATGTTGGGCACCCAAAAGTTTTGGACACAATGTGGCCCAATTTAATTAGAAGAAAATTGTTTTGGTTATTGGGGTTTCACCTAGGCGGATGGAATCGAATGTATTGGATGTTCGCAGAGAAAACGATAGGACTTTGCACCTGCTATTCAGGTCAGTTCGTTAACTTTGCTTACGTGAACTATGGACTTCCGCACGTGTTCGGTCATTAACCGCGCCATTTCCGCCAGCACTGCTAAAGTCTGCAAAATTTTATACATATACACTTAACATTACGTTTGAAAAATCAGTTGCTTCGCGTCAATCAACGAAAATGCCTGGCAATAATAATAAACGCGTGAAGTTGTCCCTTAAAAAGGCACCCTCGCAACAAGTGCAAACTGCTCCAACTATGTTGGGGCAGTTGCTCCTGCAACCAAACGTCATCACGACCATCAGTGCGCAACCGGCGGGTACGTCGGGTACAGGGGCGCGACAGGAAACACAGCGGATTCCTGATCAAACCCCTGTACCTGTAATATCCATAGCGGATAGTGACGTGGAGGACGAGTTCAATCGTCTGTTTGAAAGGTAAGTTTTCATTAATTTATACCTTTTTTTTAATTTAGTAAATGCGCTATGCAATACACTATTTCATACTATTTTCATTTTTTTCAAGCGTAACGCCCCCCACGTTACCTTCATCCACCCCGCTCCGGGCGCCGCCGCCACCACCACCACCGCAGTATGGTGGAAAAAATTTAGATTTGCTGCGGGGGGGAGGAACACGTCATTTTTAGTCCTGAAAGTCAGGACATCCTCCCCCCATACAGTCAAATGGATCCGGTGCTGCAGCAGCAACCTATGGAGCAGCAGCTGCATCACCAGTCACAACAACAGCACCAGCAGCAGCCCCAGCCCCAGCCCCAAGCCCAACTTCAACCCCAGGCTCAGCACCAGCAGTCCCAGCATCAGCAGCCCCCGCATCAGCAACAGCAAGCGGTTCCTCCAACCAACTTGGAGGAATTCCGAAATACTGGTGTGCAGTGGCTGCGTGCGTTGTTGGGGACGTACCGGCAGAGTGCTGGAGTTCACGAAGGGCGGATCGCCCAAATGCGAGCTGCCCTCGAACGTGAATCGCAGAACTTCGAGGTTTTGCGGAATAATATCCGCAAAACCGAGAATGTTCTGCGATTGCTCGAGGACGCGGAAGTGTAGTATTAAGATATTTTTAAGGTATTATAATTTAGTTAATAAGTAGTCTTAGTGTTATTTTAGTTATTGGGAGTTTTAGTTTTTCTTTAAATAAATAATTATCTTTACGTGCGTGTTATTATCACACATCATCAAATTCATAGCAATTTTTAAGGTAGTTCCTACTTTATAGTTTGAAAAAAAAACTCAAAGTCATAAATCTAAAACGCATTCAGGGCGATTAGCTTAATCATTGGTACAAGTCGCAAATTAATAAATTAATTTAGTTTAGTCCATACTTTTTCTGTCATTTAAAAGTCACGAACTTCATCCATTTCGATTTGTTAAGCAGGCCTGCCATATACAATGGATGCTCTTTTAAATAAAACTGTTTCTATTTCCTTGCATCACCCTGTATAAAACAAATTAATTTCAAAATGAGATACGTTTATTGGTTTACACATAGCTACTACGGAAAAATTGGCAACTCTATTTATTAAGCGTTTCCAAAAAAAAAATGGGAAATTACACTGAATTTAAAAGGCCATTTCCAAAAAAATATTAGTACCTTGACATTACACTGTCACGTTCACCCATTTCGAAGTTTAATAGGTCTGCACTTGAAAGTGTTAATTGTGGAGGCTTTTTAAATTCACTTTTAAGTTACGCAAAAGTACTTAGTAATGCTGTTTCAATTTCACGGCATCACCCTGTATAAGAGAAATTCATTTCAAAATGAAATGTGTGTTTATTGGTACATACTATATAAAAATTAACAACTTTACAAATGATTCATTACCTTAAACGTCCATTTCCAAAAAAGTAAAAAATTCAAATGTGCACATAACTTTTAAACGCGTATTTCCAACAAATAATGGTAAGAAGTTCAAAATTATTAAATCCAAAACACTAAACCTAAACGTATATTTCCAAAAAAGTAAAAAATCTAAAATTCCACTAGGAATATTAAACTTTACACTTTTTTATTTAATATCTAATGTGCATAGTTTTTGGTTTATGCACGAAAGTTCGTTATCAAACTTCACTTTCGTCCTATATCCGAATATTTTCACGTTGTTGAAGATGACGTCCTCCATTGGTGACACCATCTCCAATTGGCCCTGAGGGTCCATTAGTAACCCGTACGCATTCTTTCGGTCACCCACCGTTAACGTTTTCATTTTTCTTTGCGCCTCCAACATCTCCACATCAAATTTTAATTGCTTGATGTTTTTTATTAACGTTTCCAGCCTTCTCCTCTTCTGGACAGCTATCTCTACTTTAATCACTCCACCACGCCTAGTTACACTACCCTTCTTATGCATGTTTTCTCGATCAACACTGTTGCTTAATGAACTCATAGTCACGTAGGAAAGCCTTTTATTACAAATGTACAACTTTCAACTTGACACTATCGAGTGCCATGAAGGTTACCGCCAAGGAGCGGGTGACCTTGAAAATCCTCACCTCTACCTACTTTCCAAAGTCACCGACCGACCTTGAAGGTTTTCACCTCTATCTACTTCTCAAAGTCACCACCGAGAGCGACCTTGAAAGTCTTCACCTCTACCTACTTTCCAAAGTCACCGACTTTGAGCTTCACCTTGACCTACTTTCCAAGGCCACCGCCAGGTGACCTCTGAATTTCACCTTGACCTACTTTCCAAGGCTACCGCCAGGTGGCGAGTGACCTTGAACTGGTCCAGAACCGGCCCTATATAACTACTAACGCCTTCAAAGAAACCTACGTTCTAAACGTCAAGTCTCCAATGAAATCCAGTTTTTTCCTGTTACCGTTCCCGTGGGAATTTCGGAAACTCAGAAACTTCCCCCAAAGAGACATAGAGACAGGCAAGCATTCATTTTTATTTATATAGATAATATCATACTCGGCGAACGTTGTATCACCTATCCCAACGAACTTCGTAAATATGGCTGCATTGACATTTCCATATAATGCAATTATAGTGTGCACATTTTAAATAAAAAAGTTAAGAGAGATGCTGTTTCAGGACATGGTTGAGATGTGTTGCAAAATCACACTGTGCACATTTTAAATAGACGAAAGTATTGAGTTAACATATGCGCACTAGCATGTAAGAAGGCCACAGCGGGCTATACGGAAACCAAACACCCCGTATAAAAACGGTGTATTGCGATGGATTCTACATAAAAAAAGCGCCCAAAAAAATATTTTCCTAAAATAAATTAGCTTTAATAATAAGAAACGGGCCATTAAAGAAATTAAGCAAACTCGAGAAACGCCCCCTAGCGGCCAAACGATTAGAGATAGCTCTGTACATATCTAAGACTACATTAGCGCGACCGGATCACTGGATGTCCGGAGTAAAGGGGTTGCACAGACGACAAAAAAATTTTCTTACATGTTCGGAATTTTAGCTGTCTGTCAGGGAAACAGGAATTTTAAGAAAAATATAAGAAATTATAATATAATAAAATCAAATTATGAGTTACTAATAGTACCTATTCTGTGCTCTCGGTCAGGATCCGTGGGGGGGGGGGGGGGGGGCGTCGAAAATCATCACGCCTTGAAATTTATTGCTGAGGCAACGATTTTGCCAGAAAACTTATTTTTGGAGCTGGTTATCCTAACCGTAATCAAATTTAAGAGAAAAACTCAAATTAAGGCATATCGTGGTATTAATTAATGTTATAATCCTACTAATTTGCATGGAAAAAATGTTAATCTTTTGTTAGTTTTTGTCGTATAAATATTTGCAACAAATGTACAATGTACAAAACATGTAAACAAAAAAAAATACACAAAAAATTAATTATGAAACAACTATTTACCTTAATGTGAGTGTTTCTATAAAATTGTGTTATGTAATATAATAAATTTTGTACGTTTCTATAACCAAAAAAGTGTGCAATTTAAGAATGTAGGTAATGAAAAATAGCCGTTGCTATAAAAAAATATATATGCCCCCTTGACTCTGCAGACGTATGCCACTGGGCACTGACCACAATTTTAAAGCATGTAGATTGGTAGCAAACTTTTTATTTGGATACCATAAAAAGCTTCTTTAACAAAATATTGTTTTGAAAGATATGTTTCAGACAAAATTTCCACCCTGTATAATTCAAGGCCATGGAATGAACTCCATCATTAATAACCAAATCGTCAAAAAGATTTTGCCTTATTTCTAAGTTCTTTCAAAATATAAAATGCAGGTCAGTATTTAAAAAACTAAAGTTGATAATGGCCCCAAAAAAACGAAACGTGGCACTCTGTATGGGAAAAAAGACGCTGCTATCAAAATTGTAGCTACGATTCTTCTCCTCAGGGGTTGATCTTTTATGTTTCAGTTATATTTAACAGTGCGTTTGTTTCTGCGGAAATTAACTAAAAACACGAAGGATCTGTTCCAAATAAAATAATGTTTATTGTTAAATAAATTGCATAGGTACATCCACGAACTTATAAATTAAGATGGACTGCTAATGCTGAATTAACAAATGACACCTACATGGAGGCCACCATGATGTGCACTCACATGGCGCGAAATTCAAATCAACCAATAAACAAGCATTAACCCAACATTAACGTTTTATAAATAAATTACTGTGACACATGTCATTTTTCAAGGTTGCAATAGTCTCAAAACTTGAGCACTAGGAAAATTCCACTAGAAAATAACTAAAATGTGCACATCATGGCGGCGACCATGCTAGGGCCATTTCTACCTCTATGCAACTGTTTGATCAGCAGTCCATCTTACTTTATAAGTTCGTGGGTACATCAAACCCAAATGTCAAGGGAGAATTTATTGTATTATTTTGCTTGGGATGGCAGGGTGTGTATATAGTCAAGTGTACAAATATAAATCAACCAAGGAAAATGTTACAAAAAAAACTTGCGAATCCAAGTACCAAGGAGGTTGATGTGTGAAGATAATTAATGGCATTTTCATGTTATTGTGTCATACCCGAGGTCATACCACAATCAAAGAATGCGAGGTAGGTACAAAATCAACACCCCACTTTAATGGCCGGTATATAAAGCATACTTCTATGTTGTCAACAATGTTGTTGTTCTCAAAGAATGTTATTCTTTGAAAAAACATCCGAGCATATGCCTAACAACATTGTTAGTCTGACAAGATATAGTGGACTAAGTGTTTTTAGTGATATGATTACACTGTATGGTTAAAGCTTTTGCGATGTCCTTATTGTTCGTAATAAAGGGGCTATAAAAGATTGGTGTTAGTGGAGCCATCTGTTAACTCGTCTTTTAAGATTATTCAACTGTTTCAGCCCTCCCAGATCCCAATGAATTTGTAATGCACTGTAAAGTTTTAAATTCCTGTGTGCATTGCACTATATTCAAAACATGCAAGTGGTGCAAGGTACAGTAGGGCCAGTACATCTTTCGCGGTACTTACCTATTCTGACAAAATATTAAAAGCGAGCACACAGCGAACTCACCCGCTCCAGCTGCGCACCAAAGTGCACTGGCACCCTCAATCACGTAACCATCAAATTTAACAGTACCCTCTTGCTCCAAATCGGGACTAAATTTGGACAACAACATTTTGACCACCTTATCATGACCATACCTTGCGGCAATAATGAGAGGTGTACAATGTTGACCTTCATCTTCGACAACAGACTAAAATAGTCCAAATCAATTTATATTAACAAAGAGCAAGCTACTTACATTATTCAAAAGTTTAGTCACTTCAATTCCATTTTTATCACTTAACAAAGTGTAGAGCGTTATCGCCATGCCATCCCTAGCAGCGTAGTAAACGCGATTTTTAAACGACTCGCTCATAATTACTGCTAAAGCGAGGAAATCGACTTCATTGAAATTCTATTTTAAACTGTCACACCGAACACACGAGTTACAACTTTCTCCGAGAATGACGTCGATTCTCTGCTTATACTTGGAGGTTGAGATGACCAGCTGATTTTTACAGGTGCGCAGTTTGTGTACGATTTTATCCCACTCTCATTCCTCTGCACGTGACTCGAAAATGCGCGCCAAATTCCCCTCATTATCGAACAAAAAATTTGCCGGGTTCACTGGTTGGGGCAATCTGATAAGGAGCAAAGACACCACATCGTCATACATAAAAAATCGGTTTTGTGATATTCGGTACAGAGTCGGATTGCTCTGATTTTCGCGTAGAAATATGCCCCAATTCCTAGATCAATGGCGCGTTTGCGATCACGCACGTGCAGACCGATTGTTTTTGTTACAAAAGTAATGCTCCGATTATCTAAATGAGGGGCCCATTTCAATTAGAAGGCAATCCGGTCCCGATTCTATATCTAGTAAGAAAAAAGGTGACCTAAACCCAAACCAGTTATTAATCAAAAAGTTAACATTTACCGTCATATTTTTGATAACCTGTGAACTCGGAGCATCTAATTTTATTTTTACATATCATAAAGGCTCGCACTTGTGTGACCTTTTAGCCCCTAAATGAATATATAGGTAGGTATCTAGAATTTTCCAGAAATATTTTAAATATATTCAAGGAATAATTATATTGGATATTCCATGATTATTTCCTAAAGAATATTCCAGGAATAATTTTAGGAGTTATACAAATTTTAACATAACATTAACAACTAAGAATTAAGGGATTTTGTAGGTCGTAGAACAAAGTATATACCTACCTATGTTTCATCAGGGATTATTTGGCCCTATATACGGCTATATGGCCCACATAATTTTGAAGATTCCTTATGAATTTGACAAAAGCGTCAAACAAAATGGCCCTTCTTAAAAAGAATTCCTAATAAATAAATCCGTCAAATCTAAGGGACGAGGTTGGTTGATTTGAAAAATGTGGAGCGTTTTAAGAACCCAAGCAGAAAAATTAAAAAATTAAAATGTTCGAAAAATCACAAGAATTTGAAGAATCAACATTGGAAGAAATTTTAAAAAGCGAAAAATTGAAACGAGGGTATAATAATACGAATAACTATAATTATGGTTCGAAAGGTAAGGTTTCATGTGCTACAATTCAATTCGAATGATTAATTTGAATTAATTACCCAATTCGAGATTAAAGAAACCAGTAAATATTCATATCGTTTTAGATTAGCATATGTACTGCACTGTATGTAATACGCTCTTTTGTATGTGAATGTGACCTACGTAAAATATGATGGATGAACTTGAAGGTAGATCAGCTGTTTTTGCAATTCCTTCAATAATTTTTTTAAAATGTTTTTTTCTCTTTTTCGAAAAAAATTAGAAAATTCTCCGGTACAAACTCCACCAATCCAACACGTTCCTGTCGATACGAACGAATTGCGAGATAATGTCTTCGGTAAAAAAAGTGTAAAGATTGAATTGTGAACTTTGTAACCTTATCTTGCATTCAGATTTCATTCGCACAATAAAAGATCCCGAAAAACCCAACACGTTAGAAGAATTAAATGTAGTCTACGATGAAGGTGTCATTGTACGTCGTCAAGTAAGATACGAAAGTCGATCATTATTATTTCCGCTTTTATGGTAGGTGCAAAACCCGACGGCCGGGAACATTAGTGTCATACGGGTCGAGTTTAATCCGACCGTTCCGCATTGCTCGTTGGCAACTTTAATTGGATTGTGTATTAGAATCAAACTTGAACGGAGTATACCTCAGGAGATGAAACTAGATATATTTATTAAGAAAGGTGCACATTCGACAGAAGACGAAAGTAAGCAACTGCTGGTGGTTTAAAACTCATACCAAATACCACCAAGAAATAGCTATCTTGTTTACCTTAATTTAGTAAATAACATTTTTTATGGTTTACTTATGGAATTATTTGCCATTCTAAGTACAAGTGATGGAAGCTTTTTTTTTTGCTTAGAATAGCAGCCTGTTACTGCATTGTATATTAAGATAATTTTGTTTTGCAGTAAATAAACAAATAAACGATAAGGAAAGGATAGCGGCTGCTATGGAGAATCCAAATTTGAGAGAAATGGTGGAGAACTGCATAAAGGAAGAAGACTGAAATTCTCTTATTTTTATGTTTATAATTATTTTGATCTATGTATAAAGTTTTAATTGTGACTAATAAATTTTTAAATTAATTGATTTAGAATGCTTCAAACTTACATGTGGTCGAATAAGTGGTAAAGTTGTATTTGTTACAAACAGTACAATATTGTTTAATTTTACACATTTGGAATGAGAATACCTACACAATACAACCTATCAAAGGTTCTAATACGGCGTATAGGTGCCTTACAAATTAAAATCCACTTGATTTATCCATGCACAAATTCAATTTTTCAATCCCTATGACAAATCAGATTTTTACACTTTTCCTTCAAGTATCTTTAGCTAAAATTTGTGTTAAATATTATAAACTAATAACTGTGCAGGTGTAGATAAATACTGTAATTTTTTTAAGTGATCATTAAACTTCATAAGTATAATAAGATTATTATTAGTATTATTGTTATTATTTATGTTAGGGCTAAAGTTTGGTGTGGCCCCAGGGCTGATCAACTTCAATGTGACCCAAAAAGGGCCACTTAAAAAATGGCCCTGGTTGAGAGATTTTCAATACCATGTTTTGTTCAGAGAAATCAGCAACTTTATTGTTTATATGGCCCGTGAAAAAGTACACACTGTATTAAATAGCATTTTTTATAACGAATAAAACGATATAACGGCACACAAAAAAATACAGGAGCTAGAAACTGTTGGTTTCAACAAGATGGTGCACCCGCGCACAAGGCCCTAATCGTATGAGAATATACCTTTCGGGCAAATTTCCTGGAAAATAGAGAAATTTGCCAAAAAAGTATTCTCGCATAGTTATGGAGCCGTGCGCGGGTGCACCATCCTGTTAAAACCAACTGTTTCCAACTTTTGTTTTTTTGTGTGCCGTACATCGTTGTATTGGTAAAAAAATACTACTCAATAAAGTATGATTTTTCAGAAACCAAACATTGTATTGAAAATCTTTCAACGCTATCTTGTAGAGCTCAAAAAGTGACCATAAGAAAATATGTTTATTTTTTTTCTATTCAAATAACGAGGTGCAAAACTTGAGGAAATGTTAGTTTTAACCATCCCTGAATATCATCCCAAAGTTTCAATAACTTTTCCGACCTTTTTTTATTTGAAACAACCTGTCGACTGAACTACACACGTGGCCTGCTATGGAGCCTTGGGCATCTAGTTTTACCAGATCATCTGCTTGCAATATCAGAATGCCATGAAACCCAGTAACATGGTGCTGCTTCAGGTTGCAGATGCACTCCCAGACTAGTGCGGGCTAGGAAAGCCTTTATGACTGCTTGTAGAGATGAGCAAAAAATCACGACCTGTGAAATATTCACTGCTAATAAAAAATCGCATTCACAGGTTGCTATCAGTTTTATTTTAAACTGCTAACTGCGATTTGAAATTAAATTTTATTTAGAATCGTTGTTCATGCACGTTATTCGTTAACAATATTGCATTCACTTCACAGGATGTATATATAATGAGCGCATCGCATTCACAATTATGAACTGTCAAGTCAACAGCGAGTCGCGTTATCGCGTATTTTTATTTTTTGTAACGTAAGTAGGTAGGTAGGTACAGGAAGTTGTATGTAATATGAGAAACGTAAAATTTAATTCAAACTAACGATTTCTGAATGAATTCCTTTGAATTGATAATTACAGATGCGAATGGAGTCAGGAATGCAATTAAATATTAATTTCTCAAATTCGTCATTTAGTAGTCTCTCCTATATATTAAATAATAATGCTTCATAAAATTCGTAAACATATCTTTATATTCCTTAGAACTCCGCTTGGCGCTTTCGTTTTGTTAGAACTAACAGCAACCAGGTAAGTACGCCCACAAGCGGCAAGCCCAACATAGCGACAGCGTGAAGCAGTACAGCATTGTAAGAAAGCTTTTAACATCGCAAAAACGCTAACAATCACTATTACCAAATATGTTGCGGATATGCTATTGATTCGCAATTCGCATTCACAGGTTATGTTCACAGTGAACAGCAATTCGCAATCGCAGTTGTAACTGTGAATAAAAAATCGCAACTAAGCCCATCTCTAACTGCTTGCTTGACAGTCTGAGAAATGTCAATTGTTACGCCAGTGAATTTACAACGCCTTACACCGTATCATTGTATTTATAAACGAACTTATCTTCCCATATACAGGCGCAGAGATTTAAACGCGGTTTGAAAGTAGGGGGGGGGGGACTTTTACCCAAAGGGGGATGCGGCACTTGAATTCGCTAACCCCCATATTTTTAGGATAGGTCATAATATAGCGCGCCTCTGCCTAGAGAGGTAGCACCATCTATCCCACCTTTCACGAAATGTGTTATGAAATGCTACTGTCAAACTTGTTTTGCAAATGAAAGAAAAGTTCCAATTTATTAGTCATACGTAGTAAATTGGAGGAAGAAATTTGCCTTTTGTTTGAGTGTTATTAATTTTCAACTGCTTATAATTTTAAGAATAAACCCCCAAAATGAGTTTCTTCGGGAAATTGTTCGGTGGCAAAAAGGATGAGAAGCAGATCACAACTGGCGAGGCAATTCAAAAACTCAGAGAAACCGAAGACATGTTAATCAAAAAGCAGGAGTTTTTGGAAAAGAAAATTGATGTAGAGATGGACATTGCCCGAAAAAATGCCACGAAAAACAAACGATTAGCGATACAGGCGTTAAAGAAGAAGAAACGATTGGCAAAGCAACTCGAACAGATAGACGGAACGCTTAGCACCATTGAAATGCAAAGGGAGGCGCTTGAGGGTGCCAACACGAACACGTCGGTTCTGGATGCGATGAAAGAAGCAGCTGATGCGCTTAAACTCGCTCATAAAAATATGTACGTATTCGACCTATTTAAATCACTTCTAATCCATTAATTAATTGTGATCTGAATTCAAGGTTATTCATTTTGCTTAACTAACATACTTATGTTGCAAGGGATGTCGATCAAGTGCACGATATGATGGATGATATCGCCGAACAGCAAGACGTAGCTAGGGAAATATCCGACGCGATCAGCAATCCAGTGGCCTTTGGATCGGTGGTCGACGACGAGGATCTAGAAAAGGAATTGGAGGAGCTCGAACAGGAAACGCTTGAAAATGAGCTTCTGAAAGTTGGACCCGAGAATCTACCTGAAATTCCACAAGCCGAAGTCTCCAAACCTAGGCCTGCTAGTACGTACCCATTCAAATTCAATTGTTTAACACTACAACCTGATTAATTTTTCAGAAAAAGTTGAAGATGAAGATGACATGAAGGAACTCGAGGCTTGGGCGTCGTAAATGTTTGCACTAGACAGTCGCTGAGTATAGAACATCATTTTGCACTCGTCTGCTTGTAATATACTATATAAAGTTTAAAAGCTAATTTAATTCGGAAAGGAATGCTTGCTCTTCTATTGTGCATTAATTATGGCAAATAAACTTCGTAATGAAAATGGAGATAAATCTTTATTCGTAGATTTAGGTGGAATTAACCCTTTGTAGATAATCTTTTTCTATTGTTTATACATTTTGAATTGTCAAATTGTTTATTTTTTAATGCTGTTCACATTATTTTAAATTAAATTATATTTCAATAGATTTGTTTCATTCAATGCGTCAGATTATACAGGGTGTTTTTTTGGGAGCTTTAGTTAAACGTTTCTGGGAAAGTAAAATACGTAGGTTTTTCAAAATTTGTACTTAGAAGTTACTCTGAAGGCCGAATCTATATAAAATATTTTCTAAATGTCCGCACTTCCGGAAACACCGGAAGTAGATAGTAATTCCGTTGTTTTAAACGGCAACCCCTATTTTTTATTGCATTTTTGGATTCTACGTGAAATTTCAATTCTTTTGATACCCATATGTCGACATCTGCCATTTATGGTTTTTAAGTTATTTTGACTTTAAGAAAAAAAATGGCGGATGCAGATGGTACCTTGATAATTTATTACTTGAAAAAGGTTATAATCATGGTAACCCATTTTTATCAGTGCATAAAGAATGAATAGGGCTTTCTTTTAGTGTACTTAAAAAAAAGTTAAGTTATGTACGACCGCCCCTATGGATATCCAAATTTAAGAAACTTCAAAGTCTATAAACTCAGTTTTTTTAAATGGAATGACCATGTTCTTAATATTGCATGAGATAGAGAAAGCGAAATTGGCATATTTTGATATTACATGTTCCTATAGCTATCTTTAACAGTTTCTGATTTATTCCCATTTCATTGAATTGATCGCGGAATTGATGCCATTTTTTTTCGCATTTTCATTTTAGTAGTTGGCCATGATTTTATAAAAATCGAATTCTAAACAAATCAAGGAATGGATTCTTTCATACCATTGATTCTAGTTCTAGTCTAAATAATTCATTAATAAATAACTTATTTATTAAGGATATAGGACGGAAAATTTTTGAAAAATCTAAACAGAGTCGTTCAACTGAATTTCTTAAACAACGTATAAGTCTGGAAATTAAGAGAGGTAATGCGATATCTGTTCTAGCAACAATTCCATACCAAAAATGTTTCAACAAAGTTTTTTATATTTTGTATTGAATTTATTTTGTTAATCTTGCATTTGCAATTCAATTCATTTTCTTAAATATTCTCTTGTAGAGCTTTTGTATCACTTGTGCTTCAACGGTTTGTAGTGCATTAGGGGTACAAAATTTCCAAAATTCATACAATTTCGTTCCAGTTTTCGAATGAATGTACGGAAAGCACGCGCCGCCCATTTCACCATAAATAACAATTAAATTCCAAAATAGGTGAAACCACTGCGAGTCATTTTTCGATTTTTGAAAAACTTATGTTAACCTATAACAGTGGGTGATGGATTAGTATCACTAGATTTGTTTAAAATTCAATTGTTATAGAATCATGGCCGACTACTAAAAAGAAAATCCGAAAAAAATAGTGTCAATTCAATAAAATGGGAATAAGTCAGAAACTGTTAAAGATAGCTATAGGAACACGTAATATCAAAATATGCCAATTCGATTCTCTATCTCATGGAATACTTAGTAAGAACATGGTCATTCCATTAAAAAAAAACGGAGTTTTTAGTCTTTGAGGTTTCATAAATTTGGATATCCATAGGGGCGGTCGTACGCAACTTAACTTTTATTTAAGTGCATTAAAAAAAGCCCTATTCATTCTCTATGCACTGATAAAAATAGGTTGCCATGACTACAACCGTTTTCAAGTAATCAATTATCAAGGTACCATCTGCATCCGCCATTTGTTTCTTAAAGTCAAAATAACTTAAAAACCATAAATGGTAGATATCGACATATCGGTATCAAAAGAAGTGAAATTTCACGTAGAATCAAAAAATGCAATAAAAATAGGGGTTGCCATTTAAAATAACGAAGTTACTATCTACTTCCGGTGTTTCCGGAAGTGCGGCCATTTTGAAAATATTTTACATCGATTCGGCCTTCAGAGTAACTCCTAAGTAAAATTTTCAAAAACCTACCTATTTTACTTTCCCAGAAACTTTTAACTAAAGCTCCCAAAAAAACACCCTGTATATTTGATCATTAATGGGCGGCTTATACAGAATGAAACCTTAAAATGGACAAAAACAGTCCAAGAATTTGTGTTCATTCTTTTAATTTTTTTATGCCCGAGTATGCACCTGTTTTGTTTACCTTTTCAGATTAAAATTTTTTAAATTAAAATGAGTTCTAACGCTATTTGGCTATTTATTGTAAGCTTAAAAAATGCTAGTGATATGATTTTTATTATTTGGCTGCAAACGGCGTTCTGGCACCAATGCGCTTCTCATTTATAATGAAATCATTATTAAGCAGTGGTTAATAGTGGGAATTGTCACACTGCCCACTTTCAGAGATCATGACTACCCAAAATTTGGCTCAATAAACATTTAGACAAGATCTCTCTAAAATCAAGAGTTGCAACTTCCGTAGAAACTACATAGGTACTTAAAATTATTACATTTTGAAAAGATTCAAACCAAATTACTACTCGTTGAAAGTATGTCAATCACAGAACAATAAATAATGGCCTGCTTGACTACACTATCCTGTCTCGACCTTGGTAGGTATATAATATATTATTATATATAAAATACAGCAGAGTGGAGTAGGATTTGCATCAGGTGTTTTGTGACCGGAATCCTACTCAGTATTATACCTTCTTCCGATACGCCGTTTTTAAGTTCACAATTAGAAAGCAGAATGTAATTTAAAAATCGGATCAAACTTTCTGGACACACTACATGTAATATACAGGGGGAGCTGCGGGTTCATGTTTTACGGGACACGCTGTACATTTATTTATTTATGTATTTTAGGTTAAGGTGAAATTACTGTGATAATCCGATTAATGTTCTTAGATTATATGCCATAATTTATAGTTTTCCCCTTAAAGGACTTGCTCCATATTCCTACATAACATGACAAAAACTGCAGCAGGTTTAGTGATCTTCCGCAAGCATTTAAATGCAATTCAGTACCTTTTGTTACAAACATCTTACGGGGAACACCATTGGACACCTCCAAAGGGTAACATAATTTAACAATAACACATTAAAAATATTACGTAATGCAGGTCATGTCGATCCCGGCGAAACCGATCCAATGGTTACGGCATTACGAGAGACCAGCGAAGAATCCGGTTTGCGACAGTCGGATTTGAGGATATTTCACGACTCTAAGCATATTCTCAATTATAATGTACGCGGGAAACCGAAGATTGTTATTTATTGGTTAGCGGAATTAATTAATCCAAGCGCCGGGGTGAGATTGTCTGATGAGCACCAAGATTTTAAATGGTTAGAGTTGGAGGAGGCTTGTAGATTTGGAAATTACACTGATATGCAAGTTATGTTAAAGCATTATGATAATTTTATAAAAACAATGTGAATACACTGTTTTGATGATTTATAGTCGGGATGGATTTTTCTCCATGTACTTAGTTCATGCCTCTCTATGTGTAAATCCTCTAAAGTAAAGGACTATGGATAAAACTTGTGTATGCCCATGCCAATTACAGACAATATATTTTTTTAATTTGTGCAAGGTTATTGCAAAATATACCTACCTATCAATATTGCGTTTATTATAATAATTGCACATTCAGTACATCTAGCATGCAAGACTGAAGAAAAGCGGTCTGCGCCATCTCTCGGCCATCTTGAGAGCACCATTGCTACATAACAGCATCTTGGCAACAACTATTGTCATGCGAAAGCGTTGTGCAGTTCAAGTTTGTTGTTATTTTTATGTTTTTTAATGCATTTTATAATTTTCGACCATATTTTTATATTCAATTGATTTAACCTCAATGCAGAATCACGTATTTGATATCGTTAACATTTTGTTTGAAATAGTTTACGTGTTTGGTGTAATGTTTGCTTAATTTATTTTTATGTATGGATTACATGGTCTTGACCTGAAGTAATATTCATATAAATTTTGACCATTGTTTTAATATATGAAATTGTTTAATGTGTGTATCAACTTGTTGTTTGTGAATGAGGCGGTCACCACGCGAGTGGACAAAAACTGTAACCGTTTGCCATTGCACATAGCATTTTTATATGGTGCCCAAAGTGGGGCACATAGCAATACCTACAGCTCGAGAGTAAATAATGCCTTTGATCACTTGTACTAAAAGTACTGCGTTCTAATATTTTCAAATGTCAAGTATGGTGAATAAATTGTGATTATCCCTCAGGGGAAATTTGACTCAATCTGTAATAGTACCTAATAATCTTTATTAAGGGTTAGAAGAACTCAATTAAGTGCAATTTAGCCCCCCCCCCCAACCCCTCCATATTCGATCGGCAAAAAAGTGGTTGTAGTACATCATAGCCAAATAAAGCCATAGTACCATAGTAAATGATTTGATTATAAGGTAGTAGCCTGCTATATTTATCAATGTTTACCTTCTTGGTAAATGATTAATGAAGAGGGGGCTCTTTATACATAAACATTTAAAGGCCGCCTGGTATACATTACAATCTACGCTATATATATAATGGAAGAAGAATCAAGCTCTTTGATAAATTCTCCGAAATATTGCGCATTTTCCTTTTATAGATACCCTTCTCCAACATTTTCGAAATGTTCACAATTAAGTTTTTACATCGCCAGTAGATGTGTCTCGTCTAGACGATCTTACCGCTCTTTGAGAGTACCCTCTCCTCCGCCCCGCCGTTCTGCAGATATTTGCACTGAAAGTTTTTACATTACCAATAGATATGTCTCGTCCTGACGTGCACTTGCCCTTTATGAGTACCCTCTTCCGACAGACACTTCGTTTCGACTTCGCCAGTAGGACTATCTCGTCCCTTTTGCTTTTGAGAGTACTTTCCTCTGACAAACCGTTTTCGAGATATTCGCTCTTTGACATCACCAATGGATATATTTCCTCCAGATTTCCCAATCGTCGAAAAATTATATTCAATGCTACTAGAGGGCCCCCAACTCCCTCTGCTCGCGAAAAGGAGTCGTGCGAGTTAGTTATAGTTTCTACAAACCAATTCATTTTTTTGTTTGTAATGATGTGAATGCATAACATAAAATTAAAACAACAATATTGGCCAATCAGAGGTAACATTTAGGGACAATATGTCAGGTAGGTAAGCAGGTACCAAGATTGTAAGAAAGGGTGAAATATACAGGATGGCACTCATCTTTGGTGCAATAAAATCCTCTGGTTAAGAGAATCAAGATGGAAAATAACATGGCCTTGTAGGTAAATTCAATGTTACGACAAAATATGTGGAAATAATTGAATCGCAGCTCATATACCACACATACATTCTAAACCGAAGAGTTTTTATTAGCATAATCTTGCCCCCAAGATATGTAACTCGCCCCTCGTTCGGAGTTTCGAGCCTACAGTTACATGTCGAACACATTCACTGGATTAGTGTCGTAACACATTTAATTAGTTTTTGCCACCCCTGTAACTGCTTCATTCGCGGAGAAAATGTTAGATTACAAACAACCAGTCAGTACGCATACACACATCAAAACAATTTTCCCAATGTTTAAAAGATTGATTAAAACTTATATGAATATTTCTTGTGGTCAAGACCATGTAATCAAAGCATAAACATAAATTAAGCAAACATTACACCAAAAATGTAAACGATTTAAAACAAAAGGATAACGGTATCAAATATGTGATTCTGCATTACGGTTAAATCAAATAAATTTCAAAAACAAAGATTGAAACTCGCAAAAAATATAAAATGCTGCATACAAGACACAAATACGATATAAAGAAATGCAAAGATTACTACTTGCATTAAATAACAACAAACATTAAAAACAATAAGATGCTAAACGTAACCAACGTTCGTGCTCTCCATATGGTGCAGACAGCTTTTTCCCTCCTAAAAATTGCGTGGTTGCCGACTGTCAGACATGTGTGCATCGTCGTAAGTTACGCGGTTCTAGGACCAATCCCCTAAAAGTAGTTCAACACAATAGAACTGGATCTGGGCGGACTGACAGACAAAACGCAAACAATAGCACATTTTTTTAAATTCTTAACAAAATTAGCTACAAATTAAAGTTGACATGCAAAATTCGATTACACTGCACATAGTATATTTCCTGTAACTTTCAATTAAATAACAAAGTTATGTACATTGTGTAAACGTCAGATGGACGTGGAAAAATGCCGAATGAGCCATCCTGTATGTGTAAATGTTTTTCTGGTCAATTTAAATCTGGAGAATTTTATTACGAATAAGCATTATTTAATCAGAATTTGTACTTTTAGTACCTATTTGTCCATTTTAGCTTTGTTTTTAATTGATTAATTCCTTGTTTACATATTGAGATGTTAAAATTGCGTTGTTTAGAATTAAGGAACATTTGGTCGAGTTCATTTAAGTGTTATCTGCTCGAACGCGACACGGCCTCTTATTGGTGTTACATTTAATTTGAGGGAGAGGATTTTACTGACCTAGTGGAAGTGGGGAAGAATTAAAAAACACGTTGTAATAACAATAAATAAATTTATAACCACTTAACACGAAATTTACAGAGTATCTTCAATAACACGATCCTTTTTAAGTTGCTGCAAACTTTCGATTAGCCTGCTTAGCGATACTTCCCCAAAAATTTCATTGTTTCGCGTTCTTACATTTACGGAATTATTTTCTTGCTCCTTGTCTCCTACAACTGTAAAAAAATGTTATACCGCAGCAATGTAATCAATGGACATTATTATTTATGTACTTTCTTGTGAAATGGGAATCTTTGACGCACTCTGTCGATACATGATCCAAACTCACCAAGTATAAAATTAAACTGAGCTTGCTGGGCATTTCGAATTTTCCGATTAAACGTATCGCCTTGGTCGAGATCTATTTCGACCATAAAACCTGCCTCGTACAGTTTCCGTTCCACGTCCATCGCGTAACTGTGTACATTGGCATTTATAGGAATGACCATTATTTGTCTGGGAGATAACCAAAACGGCCATTTTCCTCCGTAGTGCTCAGTTAAAATGGCGAAAATGCGTTCGACGGATCCTAGAAGCGCTCGATGGATTATAACGGGACGTTTCTTCTCTCCTGTAGGGCTAGAAACCTATGTCTACTGCGGCTGAGGGTTATACACATACCTCTTATATGACAAATCAAATCTGATTGGTAGTTGAAAATCGAGCTGTATGGTTCCGCACTGATGCGAGCGTTTTAACGCGTCCAATACGATGATATCAATCTTAGGACCATAAAACGCGCCATCTTCAGGGTTTAAAGACCACGAATATCCTGAGAGATTTAAGCTATTCTCCAACGCCTTTAAAATTGACAGTCAAGTACGTCATGCTACCTATCGCGTACAGACCTTTTCGGCTTGATCCCAAATTTCGACGTCGCCCAAAAACTTTTCGGGTCTCGTCGATAAGACCAGATTAAATGTGAAGCCGAAAGTGGTATACAGACGATTCAGGAAGTCTAACGATTCGGTTATTTCGCCTTGAATTTGATCGATACCGCAGAACACGTGACCATCGTCCTGTTGAAATCTACGCACGCGCGTTAGACCAGTCAGTGTACCGGACAGTTCGTTTCTGTGAACTACACCAAATTCGGTACATCTAAAGGGCAGTTCTCTCCACGAGCGGGCGCGTTGTTGAAATATTAAGCTAGAGAGAAAGATGGGGTTTTGTAAAGGGGCTATGGTAAAAGCACCACCTACCAGTGGCCAGGGCAATTCATCGGTTTTAGGGCGAAGGTGTCATTTTCCACGTTAAATGAAAACATGTTGTGCTAAAATGAGGCAAGGTGTAGTGTTCTTTTTTGACAGCTGAGTGCACTTACAGCGTACAGATCCCAATGGCCCGATTTCTCCCACAACTTCGCATTAAACATGTTAGGGGTAACCACTTCTAGGTACTTTCGTTCCCGATACAGTTCTTTGACAAATTCAATAAGTGTGTTGTAGATGCGAGTTCCTCGCGGTTGGAAAAAACAGCAACCCGGAGATAAATCGTGGAAGAAGAACAATTCTTGATCCTACAGTGGCAAAGAAGCGGCCAAGATTAGACTTAACACGGCACTTACTTTTCCTATCCGTCTGTGATCTCTTTTAATGGCCTCCTCCTGAAACTGTTCCCATTCTTGCAACTGCTTGGTATCGGGAAAACTTATGCCATAAACTCTCTGCAAGGTTTCCGATTCCGAATTTCCCTCCCAATAGGTCGACGAATTCTACAATATCTCAAACGTTACGAATACTGGCCCGTCGAATTACCTTTGTTAATTTAAAAGCTTTCACTTTGCCAGTATGGAGAACATGGGGACCCCTGCAGACATCAATTAGAGATCCGCACCGATACACGGTAGCCGTGGGCGAATTGATTTTCTCATTCAATATCCGTACTTTAAACGGATTGTATTTGAACATTTCGAAAAGATCATCTTTTCGGACGACGAGTCTTTCGAACTTTTGCTTTCCATTTATAATTTCTTTAATACATTTTTCTAATTGAGGAAAATCTGTAGACGATATCTGGGGAAAACTCTAAGCGTCGCTGTACGTTGAATATACTCACTGTTTTATCGTGCAGATACATGTCGTAATAAAATCCAGCCTCAATCGGCGGACCGTAACAGAGGTAGCCGGTAAAAGTTCGTTCTAGAGCTTCTCCCAAGATGTGTGCGGACGAATGCCAAAATACTGACTTAGCTTCGTCATTATCAAATTTTAATAGTTCCAAATGGCAGTTTTCTTCTAGCGGCCTATTTAAGTCCCACAGCACTCCGTTTACTTTTGCTACTATCACAGTTTCGGCAAAGCTTGGACTAAAAAATAAGGTTTTTTGAAAAAAGTATTTTGTTGTTGTTGTGATTCTTTGTGAGTGCGCATCATATTGCAATCGATTCTATTTAGGGACAAACTGGTTGGACTCGGGAATTATAATTTTGTAACGTAAGCACCTGTTCTCCGCCCTGAAGTTCATACCCGAAGTTATGACCACACCGTATATTTGTGGAGTCGACCAGCTTTGCTGAACACCCTGTATCTAGAAGCGTTTTAAGTTGGGCGCTTCGTTACTAAGTAGTTCGCCGCAATTTTGTTTTAGTTTTTCCGAAGTTAGCGCCGCCATTTTCTGAACCCGTCCGAGTCCTGCAGCTGCCGTTTCTCCGATTGACCACGACCGACCCGCCAGATCGCTGCTACCGCCGACCTCAACCAGGCGCGAGTCCGTCCGCCCGTTTGTTCGTTCCGCCGACAGAGACACCTCGGTTGCCGCCGATTATTACATTAATTAATATAGTTTGTATGCTTATTTATTTTTCTTTTAATTAAATTGAGATTATTATTCCACTAATGAATCTTTAATTTTAAAACCTCACCGACTGTGCGCGAACTACCCCAAGTTCGTCGCAATTTAGCAAGTTTTATTTTTTATCACCCACAATTTATAACATAACACGAGCGGGAGCTTATTGTTTCATTAGACCTTAATGTTAAGACTGAGTGAAACACAATTTTATATAGCAAACGTCCTTGCAAGTTCTCGAATAAACACCGTCACATTTCCCGGAAAAAATGCGACACATTCGATTTCGTGTCTTATGTCCAATTTTGGCAAAACCAAAACTCTAAAGATCTAAAGAGGTCAAAAAACGAATAGAACCTCTAAAAAACAGCAAAATGAAAATGAAGCGCTGAACCCCGCACTATGACGCCTTGGAAGACTCCAGAAGGCGTTAAAAGACTTTTTAGAACCCTCTATCACTTTCCAGAATCTCTTTAGTTGCCTTTTGGGGCTCCGTATGTCCTTTTGAGACGTTTTGAAAACCGTCCTACAAATAGGTGTGTCTCGAGGTGTGTCTAGAATTCATTTAATGGGAGTAGAAAGCACCAAGACGCTAAAATGCCCAAAAAAGCTCTCAAAAAAAGCTCTTAGTGGGCGCTTACCCCTCTCAAATGCTCCTTAGATTTCTAAAACTTCATTTTATACTCCTTAGAATGCCTCTAGAAAGAGATTGAAAGAGCCTAGGATGCTTTGTAACCGGTTTAGAAAATCAATACACAAACAAGGTAACACAAATATACTATTTAGGTATACAGTGATTTAGGAATACTTAATATCGCCCTCTATTGAGCAGCAGTATAAACACCGCTATACAGGGTAAACATTTTGTCTGGAACACTGAATATACCTACTCGTATCTTCAAACAAGATTTTTTTGTGGTATCAAAAATTATAAAAAGTACTTTAAATTTGAGGTCAGTGGCGTACGTCTGAATGACAAGGGGGGAATATATATTTTTCTAATGGCAACTACTAGTTTTCGTTACATATTCTCAAGGAGTATGTCTTTTTTTGAATATTACATTTACAAGGGTTGAAGACCCCACTTGCATTCAATCAAATTGAGCCTCTACGGCACTGGCAAAAACTTCAACGACAATTAATTTCTTATTCTGCCCATAGCTAGCTCAGTAATAAGAATGTTCTTATACCTCCAACCTAACTCCTTTTTAAAATATACACACATCCTTGAGTGCGAAACAAAATTTTAATCCAACCAAGGGAACTGTATCACTGAAATTAAATGCAAAATTCCCCAAAAATTAAGCAAGACAACCAAAATCCTTTGTTTGGATCCGCTTCTTAACAATAAATACAATAAACACTCAAATTGGTGCTGGCTCACACTCGTAACTACTCTAAAAATTAAAATTCGTGTACCTAACGTCGTACGTGATGGCTCACGAAAACCAGCGTAGAACCGCTCTCTCAAAACCTGCATTTTCGTCACGTGCTCGGGTTTAATCTCGGGTTTAATAAACGAAACTGTTATGACCCAAGAGATCGTGTCAACCGCGCTCGCTTTCCGCCATACATTTTTTGTTATCGCCAGACATAGTTTTGTTCACGTTCGCTATGAAGCGCTAGTTAACAAAAAAAATCTGATACAACCGAATACCGAGCAATGCTCGAGATCGTTTTTGGGCTGTAACTTTTTGGCCCGATAGTAGCTGAAAAGACCATAAATTATTATTATTATTTAAAAAAAACCAATGACGACCAATTTTCATAGCAATCAGATGTTTCTAAGCAAAGTTATTGTGCACACGGACAGACAGACAGATATAAATTTATAAACGATCTTGAGGAATCTACTGCCCTTCTGTGTGATACTGAACAAATGAGCGCTTTTCTTTATTTTTGGACATGTACTAAAAATAAGTCAATAAAAGAAAATTTGGGCACCTAATAAAATGATGCAATACAATTAAAAATAGGAATAAAATTTTATGGGCACACTCTTTCTCTGTTGGTATAATTGCAACGTTTCAGATATGTGTTAATGACCTATTATCATACATCTAATTATTCATATTTGATAAACATAATAAATAAACAATACAGTCATTTCCGACTCATTTGCTGCTACGCAATACTTTTCCAATTATCATTTTTAGTTAAAACAGAAATTTAACGCTGTTTCCCCACCTTAAAACAACATTTCGCAAACCCAAATGGTATTTGCACCTAGACATTACCATTTTAAATTCAATGCCATACCTGATATGATTAGCGACATCGAAAGCGGTCGTTCGCCAAGACACGGCATCGATATGTTTGCCGTCCGATAGCGAAACTTTAATGGGATGTTGCGGCTTATTTACCAATTCCCGATTGTAATTCTCCTTCAGTTTGTTCCAGAGCAATTCCCGTTGCTGAACAAACTCGGGCAACCTTTTAAATTGTATGGCACCGCTTTTCTCCACTTTCTCATGTTTCATATCTTTTATCTTGGAAGCCTAAAAGTACATTAACTATATGAGTATACCTACAACAAATAGGTTAATTTATTATGATCGAGATAATTAAAAATAAAAATAATGAGGTTACGTTACTAACCGCTTTGGAATACTGTCGTTGGAACATTTTAACAACCCATCTGTGGGTGTTGTACGTTCCAAGTGCAGCTTTTATTGATAAATTCATTACTTAAGAGATAATTTCCTTATATTAATACAGATAAACAAATATTTAACCTATAAATTGTGCACAACATTCACATCCTATTATTTCTGTGTCTGTTGTACCACTATCGTGCGGCAAAAAGATCAACTACAAAGCGTTTCAGAATCTCTATACCCAGCCAACGGTAATTGGGAATGTTTAGGAACGGGGAGAGGAGAAAAGGAAATACTGCTAGAAGTACAAAAAAGGCCACGAAGTCTACAATACAAAAATATTAAGTACTGTCTAGAATCTTTACAGAATTCCCTTTCAGTGCTTTCTCACAAATAGCTCAGAAAAAGACTTAATAATATAGGTGTAACATATTTTAAAACAGGCAAAATCAACCAGTTGTGCCTCACTTCTACCTTATCTAAATTGAATAATAATAATAATAATAACTGTATTATCTGTGATCAACTACCTTGACATAGACATCGTCATACATTTAAACATGGACATTTAAAATTTTAAAGTCATTTAGGACAGTGTAAACGCTAAAGTACATGTTACAATTAAAAATCACTCATTGAATAAAAACAACGTTCGACTAAGTATTTTTTTAGGTTCGTTCGATACTTCTTAATGTTTGTGATGTTTTTAATATATAAAGGGAGTGCATTGTACATTTTAACTCCATTGTAATATGGACCCCTTTCATACTTCGCTGTGCAATGGTAGGGTATGGTAAGTACCCCATTGTTGCGTGTATGATAGTCATGCTTAGCATTTAATGGATGAAAAATATGACTATTCATTTTCACGAAGATGCAAAGCTTATAGATGTAAATGCTGGGAAATGATAAAATTTTCCTATTGATGAAAACATTCCTAAGAGAAATTGTCGGTTTTACATTAAAAATTAATCGCATTATCCTTTTTTGTAGGATGAAGACTCTGTTTTTGTCGACAGCTGCCCCCCAGGTCACAACGTTGTATGCTAAATGAGGATATGCGAGCGCGTAATACACAGTAACTAATGAATTTATGTCAAGACATGCTTTCAAGTTTCGTAACACATAATAAGCTCTGTTAAGTTTTTTACACACATTCTTAATTGTTGGTCCCATGACAAATCGTCATCTATAAAAATCCCTAAAAACTTAGTATTTAGACTAACACTTGGGGTTACGAGCTCTTGCTTAGCCCTACCAAAGTTCACACACACAGTTTTATTTGTATGAATAAATTATAAATGCGATAAAATTACGGATCTAATAACTTAAACGAACTAATTTCTAAAAGCAAAACAAGTAGGGATGTACACATTCAAGAAAAATAAACCGACTTTGTTTGTAAATAACCCACCAGATTCATCTTAAAAATTGAATTTTTGTCATCCTTTCAAATGACACTGTATTTTTAAAATTGCTTATATTGAATATGCCACAAAAATTGTAGGATGCTTAAAAGTATATTTTTGTGTATATTATTTCAATAAATGGTGAGGGGGGGGGGGGGGCGGGTCATACTTTATAAACCAAAAATTAGTCTGGGAGTATTTATGTATTACATAGCTACTAAAGCTACAAGGTAAAAATACTTGAACTTGCCTAAAAGATATTTTTTTGCAAATCTAATAGGCTGGGCAATGGTGGAATAACCGCATTACCAGACTCGGCATTCCACATGCACCTATAGTAATATTAGTGGTTTCTTTATAATTTCGGCATAGGCGTGTCACACTGTCACCAGCTCTCGACTATAGCCTTATTGCTAAATTCATGGAGTGTATTGATACGCATCTTTATCTTAATATCATGAAATGG